>NC_090280.1:22015117-22296484 GCF_037392515.1 Haliotis asinina
TCATGCATTTTCTGGGGAAATTAATTTTTAGAAATAGAATTTCACAGGGCGACATGGATTTGTTTCATTAAATATAGCTCGTTCTAGGAATACTAATAAAAGAGATAATATTACTTCAATTTTTATTGTTTTCGTATGTATACATGCAGTCAGTGGTAACATGTATTACGTGGGGTATATTTCCATTGGTTATATTGATTTGAACCAGGAAAAGAATGTCAAAATGGTCGAAGAGACTTACAAAGCAGTGGTTGTTCGAATTAAAACTAAAATGAAAGAAACATGACAGATTTGAGAAAACGCCCTGGAGATCTCCTGATTTGTCAGCCACAGGCAATGAAATGGAGAGACGTTTACGACGTCAACCGAATCGTCCAACAACGCTACTGGAACCATATGGAATGGCCTTCCCCATTACGTTCATTGACTGACTGGCGTAGATACTTTCATTGGCGTACACGTTCAGGCACACATCACAAACTCTTGACATTGTAACTGTATGTTCCAGGAAATATGCTTACAGGAACCTAATTTGCCAGAAGCTATATCTAATTGTAAAAAAATAGCGCCACCCCTAGTTATTGTCACATTTAGCATTTACATCATAAGCCTTATGCCGCAGAATAGGGGCGGTGCGGTAGGTTAGTGGTTAAAGCGTTCACAACATGGGTACAGTGCGTGAAACCCATTTCTGGTGTCCCCCTCATCTTATGATGTTGCTGTAATATTGCTTTTATTAAAGGAAAACTAAACTCACTTTATACCAATAATGATACACGTGACCAAGTGCGTTGGAAACAGCTGATACAAAATGAAACCAGTCAATTTTACAACTAATAAAAGCCGTGAAAGGGGTCCTTGAATACCGCTAATTCAAGATCTGTCGAAGCGCGAACACAGGTTCTCACGTACCCCCATAAACACAAGATTAAATTTCAGCACCGCAGATCCTTAAATCAACTGATTATCTCCCTTTATCTCTACTTGGCTTGTGATGCCGCAGGTTCTGTGTGTGCTTTCGAACGCTACGCCATGTACAAATTTAACAAGTCGCCATCAACGAATATCTTCAGCCACGTATGAATAGATAAATCTGGTCTCCACGAGTGGCCTTGTCCGAAATATCAAATTCACAAACACCGTATCGAATGCCACAAGAATTGCGTCTTTTAGCCAGGCTTTCAATTCGTTCATCCAGGTGTGTAAAAAGATATCACTATCTCTCAACAATAAAGCTTCAATCAGTTCCACTGTATGCAAGTTCAAACAGAGAGACGTCATACCTGTGTTTATGGGTCCCACAAAAGCCGTAAGTGATCTAATAATGTATGAAAAGATGCAAAATACACAACTGGTAAATACAATCAAGACCTTGGTGTGATCGACCATGATGGCTATCTCTGAGGATTTGTTACCAGTTGTACCACATGGCGTTCAGAAAAATGGTCTAGCTACATTAGGGGATGGCAGAGCTTAATGGGTGGGTAATTTTTTTTAACTGAAGTGCACTGCACTGGAGTAAGATGGCAAATCGCAGCAAAACGTTTGTTTAATGGGTGGGAATGGAGCGGAGCGGAACGTTCTGAATATGCGTGACTTTAGTTTTGTGCCGCTTTTAACAATATCGAAACTGACCAGATTCCAAATCAATCAGACACTCGTGCCCATCCGGGAAGGTGCAGATTAGAATTTATTTGACCGGTCTGTTTGTCGCTAGGGGCGACTAATGGGATTGGTTGACACATGTCATCATATTCCAGTTGCCTAGGTCGGTGCTCAGTATATACTAAGTCACTGCATGTCTTGTCCAAACCTAGATATAGATTTAAAAAGTGTTAAGCTCGTTGCAAAACAACAAGCAATCAAACAGGCACCAGTCAGTCATGTCCGCATGACTTCAAGAGCCTGTGGACCAGCCCGTTTGTCGTCCTTTGTCAGTGAAGCCCATGTTTGTGACGACCTCTGAAACAGCAGCTTTCTCAGGTTGCAGATTTTGACAGGAATGTCTGCAAAGAAGAAACACGACAAAGAAACACTGAAGAAAACTTTGTTGTTTTTTCTTCGATCTCTGTTGTAAGTCGAGCTTATCCAGTTCAGAAAAGCAGACGGGGTGATTCGGTTTCAAGGAGGGTGAGGCTTTAACCGACTTTATCACGTGTGACTTATGCAATCATTACAAAGACAGTTTTTGACCTTGAGAGAAAATGGGTGGTGGAATAGTGGTTTAGTGGTTTAAGCGTTTGGTCGCATTTCCGAACACCGGCTCGGTTTTCCAGTCTCTGGCTGATAGTTGTTTTAAGTTTGCCTAAAGTGGCTCAACCTTCCTCGCATTGTGATAACACTTTCTTCTGTATTTTTTTTCTTTCTTTTTCAAACATCCTTTCACTTGCTCGTCGGTAGATTCTATAACATCCTCGATATCTCCAGGGTATACGTTCCGATAAGTCTCCACTATACCCTGGACGCATCTACGGCTCTGCCCGATAAATTTATTACCTCCCTTTGTTGGCTCCGCCTTCTCACAGTAGCCAATCAGCTAACCGCCGTTATAACCGAGCTTGCCAGTGTCAACAAAGGCAGCGGTCGCAACTGCGAAGGTTTGCTCGCAGTGCGTCCCAGATTTTAGGGAAGTCATACAAACAAATTGACAGGTCCGAAACTTTAAAACAACATGTGCAAGAAAGCCTTCTACCTCTTCCAGAGAACCTCTGCATGGTTTCTGTTGCCAAGTATAATCGGTTAGATAATTCAAAAAACGAAAGTGAGTTGTGATTGGTTCGCTCAACTTCCCAGCGTAGACACCTGATTGGATCAAAAGACAGTCAACGGAGGTAATAAATTTATCTGGCAGAGCCGTAGATGCGTCCAGGGTATAGTGGAGACTTATCAGAACGTATACCCTGGAGATATCGAGGATGATTCTATAAAGGAATCAGAAAATATACCAAGGTTTACGCCTTGTTATTTTATGTCCGCTTTGTATATTATATATTATTCGTAACTACTTCGCTCTCCCGATGACCTTCAGTCGGGATGACACGAGCAGTTACGAATTGTTATACACGAGTGAGCGAGTAAAGTTTTAGGCCTCTCTTAGCAATATTCCAACAATATCACGGCAATGGTCATCAGGGACGGGCTTAACGCGTTGTACCCAAGATTGCATTCGAACCCGGGTCTTCGCCGTGATGAGCAAGCGCTTTAACCACCGGGGTACCCCACCGTCACACATTTGGATGGATGCATAATTTCCAGGAGTGAGTGAGTGAGTGACTTAGGTTTAGCGCAATATCGGCAAAATTTAAGTCATAGAGTAAATATAACTGCATTTTGAAGGTATGAAAAAACTGTCGTTAACGGTTACAGATAGAGTATCACAGATATTAAAGTATAACCAGCATGTTGTCATGAAAGGATATCATTAAATGTATGCCCATAAGTCATATTAGTCAACATTAGTATCACAGGTTGTTGTGTACAAGCATATTCGCTACAGAAGAACCCACTAGTCCGCAACGACCTACGTCTAACCACGGCATGGTGGCAGTTGTTGCTTCCTTTTCGTGTATCTCAGGGCTGTGAGTACCATTCAGCTGAGTTCGTTGGTTTACAGGTATCGAACGTGAGGGATAGGGTTGAAACGGTATACCACGGTAGAAGTAGAGCCAAGGTATTTTGCCTTCGGTTCGGTATACCGTAATGGAATCCAAAAAGTAAACTGCCTTCGGTATTTTCCAGTTTCGCACAGTCATTTCTATCTATTCATCAGATGACAGTTTGGTCCTCCAAAATAAGATCATGGTTATTTATTTCCATGTTATTAAGCAATGTAAGGTCTGGTCTTGTGAGTTTTCAGCATTCTGATTATATCTCAAATACCGAACAGAACTATGCCCCGGGTCGTTGGGTACGCTGGTGAAAGCGTACGGTTTCACCCCTCGTAAGGAACATGAATCACTTTAGACTTCTCAGTCTGCTCATACACTCACTCACTACGAACATCCATGTCATTCAACAAGGTTAGGGACCTCCGAATTCGATCTGTTTTGGATTAGAACGAGGAACAAAGAAACCACTGTACGATAACGTGAACCACGGACCCAACCACAGTCTCCAACATGAATTATGACAGTTTCCCCGCTGAAGGGTTTACACGCTACACCAACAAGCAATCTGGTTCCTACACAACCAAGGTCGATAACTCTCGAGTTGGAATAGTATTTATACAGCGCTGTATCCAGACACACAGTGTATGCTGAAAGAAAAGACACACGTATTGTATTAATAGAATGCAATCAAACAAAACCTATGAACAATAGTCTGAAATAAGGTCTGTGAATAATGAAACCTGAGTTACATATCCAAGGATTCATCTTCACTGTCTTGGAAGCGAAGTTGACCAAACTGAGAACCACTAACCGCTTCACCTTGCTATTTCAAATACTATGAACCCGATACTGACACAACTGTTTAGTAGGGTAAGCCTGGCGTGATTAATTTATTTCACAAACAGGCATTATTCACAAGAAGAAATAATTCAGAACTTTATTCATTTCAAATTCAAAAGGGTTAGATTTGTTTGAAGTAACCAATCAGATTTGTCAAATCAAGCTGAATAATATGTTACAGTTTGAATCCAGACATCAAATGTTGTGACCCAGATATGTCAGACCATGTAAAGTTGTTTGTAATAAGCGACCAGACTGCAGCGAACTCACACCTGTGGTCGCATTTTCAAAGAAGCAATTCTGTAAGAAGATATAGAGTAACGCATTCAGAAATTCCATTCAACAGAACTGCGTTGTAGAAACACGCGGCGATAGTCTCTAAACTAGTTCAATGACCTTGGCATTCGCAATGAATGTTTAAAGTAGGTTAGGCCGTTGGTGCTTTCGGTGGTAATAAATTGAAACACCAGTTTGCTTCTCAACACAGAAGGTCATTGCGGAAGAATACCTGGCCTTGACTATCGTTAGAAACAAATTATGGTTGATGTAGAGGGGAAAATAGCTGTGAAAATTACATGAATGGATTACTGAAAATCAGTGTTGACACCAGGTGCTCGCGAAATGCATACTGAAACCAGTTGGACGTTTTGCTCGTCCAAAAAGATTTGGTTGATTCTCCTTTGCATCATCTTCTTCTCCTTGTACGTAGGTCTTCTCCAGCTTCTGTAGTGGAGGTGGGGGTGGGGGGGGTGGGGGGGTGGGGTAGTTGTGTGTGTGTGTGTGGGGGGGCTTAGTGATTATAATGCGTTCTCTCGTCACGCCGAAGAATTGGGTTCCATTCCTCAATGTGTGAAGCCATTTTTTGAGTCCACTGCCGTGATATTGCTGAATATTTGTAAAAGCGGCATAAAATCTATACTCTCTCACTCTCTGGGAGTGAGGTGAACTGGGGATTAACGTCATACATAAGAATATATCGTTCATATAACGACCTGCATGCGTCCACGTGTGTTGCTACTTGTTCTAGCCCAGACTTAAACTGGTTTTGTAGTGCTAGGTCACTGACATACCATGTCGCAGTTAAGCATGAGTACCCCAATGAGACACATTACACTGACTCCGAGCCGACCAGTCCTTGTTGCACCCAGTAATGCCGATCGCCAGGCAGGGACCAACAAGTACCTTGTTTTAACGTCTTTTGGTATGACGTGGGGATCGAACCCGCGACCTTCCGCTCTCCGGGCCAACGCTCGACTGAACTTTCCTCCCATGGATGCACCTTGTGCTTACACTTGCATGCACATTTATTATAATCACCGTTTATTATTAGATTAAAGTCCGTGAGTGCATGCAATACGCATAGCGCACGGCTAAGTTGATGAGATTTAAACATATGTACTAAACTGACATGGCAGTTTTGGCTCAAAAACACTCAGCCGATGCACGCACGCACACACACACACACACACACTTGCACGCACACACACACGTACGCACTCGCACACGCATAGATATATACAACCTTACATCATGTGCACAGAAAGCAGAATGTTTGTTGTCAAGAAAATATGTAAAGTTTTGAATTGAACATACCATACCTGATTGAACGTAAATGGTTGGCCATAATAAAATTTTGCTCTAGAAATAACATCTGAGATTTCAGGAATTGAGAATGAAATGTGGTATACATGGAATTGTTTACAAGCAAATAGCACAAGTTTGTCTAAATGCACATAGTTTTCAAGCCAGGCAACCAGTTTCATAACTTGAACAAGATGTCAGAGTACATTTAGGTAAACCTGTGCCAATTCGTCATTGCTCCTAACTGGAACCATCCAAGTATGTCGGGAATGTCTAGAGACCCATTGTCTGAGCAAATATTCATCTTCTCATGCATGAAACGACTTTCTGAAATGTTCTCCATGACAGAAACAACTTTGTAGGATTAGTTTAAACACCTGTTTACACACCCCAGTACATATAGTGATCGCTAGATCGTCCAGGGGCTTGACAAATATTAATAACACTAAAAAGCATAAACTTTATTTTCTTACGATTAAAGGTATCCAGCGGCACTACGTATGTAAATAAGAGTTCAGAATGGCCACAAAACAGGCCCCAGAGTGCAATAGTAAGTTCAAGTAAATTGCTACAATTGGCAAGTATGCGTTGCCTCCTTGATAAACAAGCCTTTGATTCAAGCCAAGATGTTACGCCAAACTCTGTTCTATGTCAGGGTGTATCACGAGTTGTTGGGAGAATCTCTGTCAAAGCTTTTGGATATTCAAGAGACTGAATCTCCTTAGCAAGATAAACATACGTGTCCAAGAGTCTTTTCAAAGTCCAGTTTTCACCCTTGCCATTTAACCGGCGTACTTTTCAGGTGCTAGGTACTTGTATCAATACTGAATATATTGTGGAGGAACATGAAAATTCTTTCCATTTCTGTCTGATTAATAACAAACATACTCTCGTTCTATGAATTATATCCAAAATGACATACAAACACGGGTATAGTCGGGGTGGTACCCCGCGATGTCGCGTGTTGGTCTCTTGTTGCTCCGTCATCTGTGTAAATACTTGAAATAGGACTCTGCTATGAAAGACGATGGTCACTATTGATCGTCGTATTTCATGGTTCTCAAGAAAATACGCGGACAATTTTATTATTGTATTATTGTTTGTCACAAACGATGACCATTCTAACCTTATAAAATTTTTGGTGTACATGTATGTCTTTAAACAGCCTGTATTGTTTATATTTAATCTCTGATGTGTACCTCTTTGATCTACGTATTATTTGAAACGGTTGGAATTTTGCAGACAATTGCTCAGCGTTTTGAATTAGTTGTGTGTTTTAGTACACATTATTCAGCTGTATGTCGGTGTCAGTAAATAAGCAAGTAAAGGGGACACTTTTCTTTACCTAGCCTATCGATAATGCTCACGCTGTTGATCATTAGACTGTGTGGTCCAGACATACAGACCGCTGACATTTAGTTGCAGTATTGCAACAACCAACAAATTTGCTAAGACAATGAAAAATTGATAATAATCCACAAATGGAATGATTTAACAATACGTGATAGTCGATATATATTTATGCATATTTGTTGCCTAATGAGTATCAGAAACTCACCATGGATACAATTTGATGTTTCCAGTTTTTTGTCAGCTCTATATCGGACTCCCTCGGGTATGCAAGAGACAACACCGGCTACTACGAATACACGTGTATGCTTTAGAAATACACCAGCTTAATTCCGGCACTCTTTAGGAAACAAAGACATTATAACAGTCAAACAAAATATTTTATAGGGTCCTTTTTATCCGGTTGCCGGCAACGACCGTCATTTCCTCTGCACTTGGAAGTTGATTATAGATACGTGATGGCTGAACACGTGTCTCCACAGTGGGAGATGTCGCACATAGGTGATACATAGCCTCTCACAGCATTAACACTGCGGCGTTAAGAGGAAGTCATGTCTCGTGGTGAAAGTTGTTGCAATGTGTAATTAATACTACTTCTGCTGCTGTTGCTACTACTACTACCATCATCACCACCACCACCACCACCACCACCACCACCACTACCACTACCACTACTACTACCACCACCACCACCACCACTACTACCACTACTACTACTACTACTACTACTACTACTACTACTACTACTACTACTACTACTACTACTACTACTACTACTACTACCACCACCACCACCACCACCACTACCACCACCACCACCACCACCACTACTACTACCACCACCACCACCACCACCACTACTACTACTACTACTACTACTACTACCACCACAACACCGTTGTTTCAAGTGTACTGAACAAGAATTGAAAATTCTATTTATCTTTACTTCATTTTGTTTGTTTTTCAACAATTTTCGTTTTTTTTTCGCAAAATCGGATCTTTCCTCAAAACGTCGAATATTTTTCTCATTATTAAAAGTTCATTTCCAGCACGGAGAAGCAATCGAAATTTCGTGAAAGTGATTGAAACAACGAGAAAATAGTCGTAGTATTATTCGAGAGAATAATGCGACCACAATGGCACCATAAGGCGTCCATAATTTTATGCCTACCTCTGTGTTGTCACCAGGGATGGGGGAGATCGCCAGCACGCCCCCAGCAACATGTGTCAACAACAGAAACGCATGCACTGTGAGTACAGGCTTAAAACAAAGCAGGAACATTAACCCTTGACCCTTATAGCCTTGCAGTAATAGGTACATTTCAGTGGATGTTTTGTCGTGCACAGATGGGTTCGTGTGCAGTTGTTTAGCGCGTATTAGCTTCCGTCCGTCCATTCACTAGATTCTTTTCGTATCTGGTACCTAGGTTCATCATAGTAAAAGACAGGTCTCACCCAGGTTTGGTGACCTTTGCCCTTATTCCAAGGTCACAAGAGGACTTCAACCTTCTCAGCGAGATATCTCAAGAACCCATTCCCGGAAATTTCTTCATATTCAAATTCAAGCTTATTCTCGGGAAGGCACAGGGCCAAGTCGATCTGGGTGACCTTCACTTAATTTTCAAGGTCATGGTGACACTTAGAAGATTTCAGCATGCCAAGCTGCAAGTTAAGCTTGCCAGCGAGATACCTCAAGAATCTTTCTCTTAATTGTCTTCACCTTCGACATCAAGCTGCCCAGTAGACCTTCACTTAATGTTCCCCCGTACAGAGAATCTCACCCATGTGTTTTCTGATTTCAAATATATCAACACGCGTTGATTAAACCTACAATTATCCAAGACTTGCTAATATTTGATACGAAAGACACGAGGTTGAGATTTTATTTATCATCTAAAATCCTTCTTCATCAGTTATCATTAAAAGAGAGACTGAATTTATTTGAACACAACTGCCATAACACAGGCGTCTTGAACATTGATCAATGAGGTCATAGTATTGTGACGTCATCAACTTTGTGACGTCATAGCAGTGTCAGCTGTGTTCTTAGTGATGTCAAAGTATTGTGATAACTGGCAATGCAATACCATTATGGCAATTCAATTGTTCTGATCTCTACTGTGGGAGATAGATAGATAGATAATTTAAGTTTTAATAGGTGTTCGGGCAACTAGGCCCATTTACACCTTGCCCATCACAAAGGTTTGCTAATTTAACAAACGTTTATAAAGTATTAAAACTGCCACAAGCTTTAATATAAGCAAGAAGTGCATTCTGAACATCAGTGCGGGCGATATTCTGTGAACACAACAGTCCAGTCAAAGAGATTTCAATATTGAGTGATGTAAGTGATTCAATCATCGCCTTACGTTGAGTGACATATTTTTGGCAATGCAATAAATAATGGGCAACATTATCTAGCTGAAGACACACAGTGCAATTTGGAGAAGTATCTTTATCAAGAATATTTAGATAGGCCCCAAGACCACAGTGCCCAAGACGAAGTCTGGTTAATAGCACCTCTTCTCTACGGTTGCCTCTGGATAATTTTGACTTCGTTATAAAAGGCTCAATGCCATAGAGATGGCGTCCTTTTAAGGATGAGGACCATCTCTGTTGCCATTTCGTCTGAACAGAGAACTTACTTAAGGTGCATAATTCAGCAGGAGTGGGAGTAATTTTGGATGATACATAGAGGACCTTCCGTAATAAGTTGAATTTGACCCTAAGTCTTTCACAAAAAATGGTAAATTCATGAAAATGGTAAATTCACGAGAACGAGTTTAGTATTCTGTTTATTGCTCTAGAAACATATATTGATAGAGAGTGACTACAGTGTGATGACTCTCATCAGATTTCTGCGAGTCATGCAGTCGCATGCCATTACCGCAGAGGCATTAGCACTGTGACTTCACAAATGTAACCATTATTGAACGCTAACGGTATTACACTAGTGTAATATTGTCGTAAAAATATTACACTGCAGTATTTTCCACCGGTGAGTAATAAACGTGTCTGTGGTATGCCCAAAAGAATGTAATTCTACTCGCCTGTGATTTCATTTCTAAATCCCTTCCAGTTGATGTCGAGCTCACTGCCTATGCTCTCTTAGGTCGTAAATAAGTCTCTCTGCTGTGTTTTCTGTAAGCATGGAAGTATGTAAGCGTGTGTGCTGTAGCATATACTGGTACAAGGTTGTCCTTGGCTCCGAGGACACCAGAAACCTATATTTGTGGGTTCGAAAGTTATGTTTCTAGGTTTGCGAGCAGGCAAACCGCAATGTAACCGAATACCGTTCAAAGCGGCAATTAACACAACTCACTCACTTACTCACTCTCGCTATAATATCAATAACTCAGTAATAATATTACAGTCAAGACCCGTCACACATTGTAAACAAAGAAAGAAACTGTGTCAGCGGAAATATTTACATCCCTTTCAGTGACTATCAATAACAGAGTGGGTACAAAGAGATGTCCCTGTTTACCTCCACAAATTGTCCTAAATTCATAAAAAGATGGGCGTAACTCATGTATATGCCATGGCGTCGTCTTTAAATGCCGGGAACCTCAATGTATGTGACCAGATTTTGCTTGGTTCAACAAGCTATAAAGTCATGGATGTCAGTGCGTGTGCTCCCTGGTCTTGATGAGGTCACAAGTCATTGAATAGGCCTCAGTCTTCATTTTGTCTTGAGTTTCTATTTATGGTTTCCTTTTGTTTCTTTTACTCTCTCTCTGTTTAATGCATCATTATAAACAGACCGAAATCCCAATTTGCAGAAGCCTAATGTTTAAAGCGTTTGCTTGACACGGAGTTCGAGTCCCCACAATGTGTGAAGCTCATTTCTTGTGTCCTCTGCCATGCATCGCTAAACCAAACTCACTCACTCACTCACTCACTCACCCCAAAAAATATGTGCCCGTTTTACATTTCGGGTTAGAATAAGTGTTCATGCTGGTCACAAGATGTGTACCCAGAAGGCATGAAAATTTGCTCTCACTATCGGTCACTAGTTTGTCAGTTTCGGCGGCTCTTACTGAATGACCTAGATATAACATTATAAGCAGACAGGAATATTCAACAGAATTCGACATTTAATTCAACAGAAATGTGTAGCAATATTCCCACACATCAGAAATGGGATTCACACTCTGTGCCCCTAAAGAGAATCTAATCCGGTCGTTCGGCGCGACCAGATAACGTTTTAACCATTAGGCTACCCAGGGACTGTTGTCTTTCGGCTAGGTCACCGCCCCTACTACTTCAGATGGACGTAACTTTCTTCATTTATTATTCAGTTCCAATAGCAGCAGCTGACTCTCATGACGCGTAGAATACATTTTAAAAAAGGAAAGGCTGTGGCTTAGCATAGTGGTGAAAGCGTTCGCTCGTCTCGCCGTGGCTCAACTTCCGCATGGGTACAACTTTTGAAGTCCATTTCGTGTGTACCCCGTACTGAATATTGCTAAAAGAAGAATATCAACAAGGGCAATACAAATGAGTCACATGTCGCATGCAAAGATTCGGGTTATTAAAACGAAACATTCCAGTTGAAAGCTTATTTTTACGAATAACGTTACAAAATGCAGGTACAACTCTTCCTGTTCAAACAGTCCATTTAATGGGCAGTGGTTTTGCCCCCTTGACGTGGAATCATGCAATTATGCAGACAGAAGATAAGATAACGTGGCTACACTGAATTAAGAACTGTCCCATCAATTCACACAACGACGAGGCACAGTCAAGTAAAATACTAATGGGTCGTGTTTTGTTAAAGTCTGGCTACAGACCGATCCAGTTACATTAATTCTGTCTTTCTAGTATAAAATTACTCGAAAATTAATCGAGTGGATTAGCAGTTTCAGTGAAACAGGTTCACATGATGCCTCAAATATAGCATGACTATATATACTTACGTTTCTTTAAGTATTGTGTTACTTTATATTCAGTAAGGATATCTAAAAATATGTATTTTTTCGATTGTGTTTCTCATATTGTGGTAGATGGAATTCCATACAAATGCCAACATGACCTTATCGTGTATCACGTGATGCAGCGATGTGGTCTATTGAGTAAGTACTGCATACCGCCATACGGTCAGCGCACTGGCCCCTCTTAATCCAGGGCAGTCGAGGTCGAACCTTGTCAAGCTAACGTCGGGCGCTATTCGAGTTCAACTTGAGAAGATGAACGCCTAATCATTATGTGGAATTATCAAACTGAAGTAAGTTAAATACTAATAATGACTGATGTCGCTTCAAAGTAAAACAGCAACAGTTAAAGCATCTTAACTCACAAAGAGTACAAGAAGACTTAGTATATAAGTCTTGATTAAGGTATTCTTCTGTTGAAAATATATATTTGAAAAGTGTAAAGCGACAGCTCTGTCAAGACGCTATCAGAACGATTAAGTTCAGAATAATCGCAACAAATTAAGGTTAAAAATTCAGCTGTGAATACTGATGCCATAAATGTATAATAATTCTATCCTTCGAAGAGGTATGTGTTGATAAGCAACACTCGCATACAAAGCAGCTCATCCTTACGCACTTTCGCTGGACACCGACTAATCTAAAAGAGGAGACACACAGTTGTGGTCGCTTATTCTTGAAGTTTGTCAACGATTGGTTAAACAAACTTGAATTTCTTTCTTTCTTGTATTGTTTGACACAAGACAAAGACATCTGTGTTTTAAATCATATTTGTCAAACGATATACTGAACAACAAAAGAAACGTAACTCTGTTGTCAGGTTTGTAAAACATAAACATGAACGCATACTTTCATGAGATTTCACTTTTTCGAAACTTGCGTTTCTTTTGCTGTGAGTATACGAAGGACAGGAACAGGTGCGTTTGTCCTTGGGACATTGTACCTGACAGATTTTACTTACAGTATTACAGATTATGACAAGGACTTCGAAACGCATCCCGAATCCCGAAAACTGTGTAGCATTTAAAATCTGTGGAGACGATTGGTTGATAGTGGTCAACGTCGGTGGTCCAGTAGATTGGGTGTCTGTATGGAGAGCGGAAAGTGCGTGGTTCGATTCCTAGACTGTGTCATTCAAGATGATCCTGCATGGAAAAAAGCCCAAAGACTGTTCGGTGCTAAGTCAGTATATTTTGTCGTTGTTAGGTATCCGTGGTAATTGTGGTAGACCAATAGGCACAAGACGGAATAAATCCTGCTGAGTGAAAACAGCCACAGACAATACAAACACATTAACCCACATACCACTTCACCAGGTCGAACACCTAGGCCACTACGTCTTTCATGAATACCACTGTGTTTGAAGTGATCTATTTCATGGACATCTTGGTAACCGTTCTTAGAACGTAATGCTATTTAACGGTTCTCAAATCGACAGATTATGTCAGTATTTGGGTCGACACTTTATGACAATTTAGAACTTTTTGTATACCCTACTGACCCTCCAGTAACTGACTGTCAATTACACAGTATCCTTACTAGCTCGGGGCCACATCCGTGGCGTAGTGGTTAGAGCGTCCGCCCGGAGAGCGGAAGGTCTCGGGTTCGATCTGCGTTATGCCAAATGACGTTAAAATGTGGTACTTGTTTGTCGATCGGCATTACTTGGTACAACGAGGACTGGTCATCTATGTGTCAGTGTCATGTGTCCGAGTGGGGTACTCAGGCTTAACTGCAGCATGATATCTCAGTGAGCTAGCACTATACTACCAGCTTCAGTCTGGGCTAGTACAAGCAGCCACCTATATACATATATGCACGTCGTCATATGAGTGAAAGTTTCTTAAGTAGGACAAAACTCCATTTTCACTTCACCTACAAGCTCGGACAAAAAGCTACCTCAACAGTTCTCTGATCAGGGATACATCATTCAAAATACCAGACTTTCCAAAAGTCATGTAACAGACACATAAACAAAAACTATATTGACTGCAGTCATTTGTTCCAGTGTTTCTTCAGGCGAACTCACTTTTAAATGTCTTGGTTACAGCCTCCTGTACGATTGCCTGTCCTTGTAATTATTTCTATGGGTAACCGGTAGGCTGTGAGTCTAAAGCGACTGTTATCTTTAAAAACTTTCACAGACATTTTTATTAGTAGGATTTTTAGTCTCATTGTTGTCGTTGGAATCAAAAGGGATGAATATCTATTTAAGAAATGGTTGTGTCGCCTTCTAGCCAACCAACCAACCAACCAACCAATCGATCAATCAATCGATCGATCAATCAGTCCAGCTCAGACAACAACACCACGTATAATGAGAGAGTTGTGTATATAAGGTATCTGGCATGCTTCGATTATGTTACACACGACTGTCTAAGCCACTTTTAAACTGGACATACAGCCTGCAGATCCTGTGAGATCGCAAAACTACTCCAAGCCCGAATGTCCCCTGAACACATAAAAATTCACAAACAGTCATGGTCATCGAATGAGGTTGAACTAAACGGAGCACAATGAGACACGGTTCCTGGACACCCGTATGTCAACATGTGACCCACATGACAAGACTTGAATACCTATTAGCATACGCAATAATGCCACAACCCACATCTTGAAATGTCTCGGCTAAACTGTCAAATCTCTTACAGACCCGCGCCATTGTGCCACAACACGTCAAAACCGTATCAACAAATTTGAAGAAAAGATGAATGACATCGTCCTTTTCGAATCTTGGGCTTCGCTTTTCATGGAAGAATAAGTTCGAGTGAACTTTTGAATCAACTATGCAGAGATCGTTTTATAGCCGTGAACTGATAAACATTATATTTACATTAATTGCCCTTCGTGACACTGGGGAAATATGCTGCGTCGGCACATGTGCCATTTACTAGTCATCGCTGCAGGAACACGTCTAGTAGGTGGGATGGGCGGGGCCTGTTTGGATATGCTAATTTAGTGAGAAAAAGGGGAGGAGACCAACATGAAATTGACAGTCTTTGCGACTGCAATGTTATGCGTTTGCTATGAAAAAATATTTGGCATTGTCGATAGAGTGATCAAGTTCACACCGGTTTGGAAGGAATTTCAGCTTGTTGCGGGAGGAAAGTTGTGGTAGTGGGTATGATGCTTTAAAGCGTAGAAAAGCTAAACAAAAGCTTAGTGCGTATTAGGGACCTAACACACAATTTCTTGGCCAATCAAACGGCCTTAACGCTGCACAGCAAATTGTGGCATCTACTTTCCGTCCTTTTCTTTAAACGAAGGACCTATCTACAGACTGATATCGATGTCATACAAATGGAGCGCGGTGGTAAACAACATACAGACAGAAGAATTTGTAAATATGGCGACAGCAGTTGTTTTGACTCGCCCTATTTAGAAGTCCACTGTTTAGGGCTGAAGTACATGTTGTAGCGGTCACTCAGGTCCGAAAGGCTACTAGTCGCAATTCTTAACACCCATAAATGTCCCGTTTCAAATAGACAAATTGCAGTTACTTAATAACATAGGAGATTAATGGTTAATTATAGATCAGTATTAATAGAGTAGCAATACCATACCAATGTCGGTGGTTAGATTTACCAACAGTCATCAATGCATCATGGGACCACGTTCGTTGTATAACACAGGCACTCACATTTAAAAGTGTGACTTGCTAAATTCTGGTTGCTCAAAACAGACACTCTACGTAGCTATACTAGTAATAGTAATAGTAATAGTAATAGTAATAGTAATAGTAATAGTCCGCTTATATGGCGCCCATATATTCGGTATTCGGCGTGATGACCGAACCATTTGGTAAGAGAACGCAATGAGACATTAGTACTCAGACATTCACGATCCTGGAAGCCAGCGCAAGGTGTAACATTTTCACCCACACTCGTATCATGATGCAATATTTTCACTCACCAACACACCCTGAAGCTAAATAAGTACGATTTTTTTCGATGATACAATCGTTGTGATGTTATATTCTCACTCGCTCACTCATAATGACCGCGGGGTCCAACACAATATGACATTTTGTATGACATCATTATCATCACTTTCTAATCAACAATACTAGAAAAAATGACGGTTTAAATAAATAAGCAAATAAACTTAATGATTGAGGGGTGGTTGTTTCCTGTGTATAACGCCATACTCAGCAATATGTGCGCTATGTAACAGCGCTCTGTACATAATTGTGTCTGACCGATACATTCCAGTGATCAACAGCATGAGCATCGACCTATGAAATTGGTATTGGATGGCATGTGTCAACCAAATCAGCAATATGTGAAGCCCATTTCTGGTGTCCCCAGCCGCGATTTGTTTGTTTGTATGTTTGTTTGTTTGTTTGTTTATTCATTCATTCATTCATTTATTCATTTATTCATTTATTTATTTATTTATTCGTGCCCTAATTGAAACATGCGATCATTATTCTTAAGCAGTGATGTTTTAGGATCGACTGTCAGTCCCAAAGTAGGCAACAGTAGGATGCGTCTAAACATTTACTGTATACCACATTGTGTATCATACCCTTCAAGCGATATATCACAGGTGGGTTTAGGTCGTCTAATTTGTCACCGACTCTCCTCTACAGGTGGTCAGAACTGTTACCACAGGCTTCACTGTTGACGAACAGCTGCTTGTACTCACGCGGCTGTTACTTCCCGTGTTTCAACAAAACTGCGCCCAGAGTTACCAAGTTCAAAGACAACCTCTTTACGGTCACTTTTCTCCAGTGAGAGACAATTGTTTTCAACCCCGACGAAGCATGTTCTCTCTCAATCAGCCCCGCCGTGTACCTTAGCAAACAGCTGTAACTAAATCTTCAATATAGTTGTTTGCTTCGTTTATGACACGTAGGCGGGGCTCACTAGTGTGACGTCATCGGGAACTGAAGCAGACGACATTTAGCAAAAACAGATCTGTAAACTCTTTGAAACCATGGGGTCCGTATGTGTAGGGAGAGTGAAATTTCCGTGTGTTCTCTTGGTTCTGCAAGTGGTGTTTATAGCGTTGTTTGCCATCACTGTGGATTATGATGATTCGGCTCATGCAACACGTGGACGCAGCTCTGTGTCAAAGACAAATAGCGGAAACAGTTCCCAACCTGCGAACGAACCCGTGTCGGATGAACATGAGGAACAGCCGTTGCCGAAATTCTACCCAAGTGAGTCAACAGTGATGTCATCAAATAAATAATCTGTAATTTTCCAGATTGATCTAATTTATCACCTCATCAAATGATATTTATATTTCTGGACACGACAAATATCAGTCATGTCTATGAATTGTTAATGTTACACTGTCCCATTATTGTCCCCACCCCCCAACCCCCACCCCCCTTTCTGCAATGCTAAAGCTCTAAATGTAGCAAGTCTAGATCTCCTCAGCTTCGGGATCTGCACCTCCCACTTAGGCCCCTCGTTTGCTCCTCTCTTATATCTAATACACCACATTTTATGCAACAGCCTCTCTTGAAAGCGACCCACTTTCATTTCACTAGTTCAAAACTTCAGTATAGTAACCTATAATCAAATGTATTTTTAACGATTCTTTGTCATTTAGGCTGAGTGAACACGACTGAGAATTAAATGACTCGTCACATACATTAAGACAGACTGGGATTAACAATACGTTATTGAGATGGTTGTGCCGGGATTATAATCATATGGTATCTTTTGTGAGTTTGCCATATGTTGCCCTTCAATCTCTCCCATATACACATGTGAAGATGTGGCCACAGATCTATATCCCTACAACATCTGTCTGTGGGCTGTGTTCATATCGGGGATATACTGTCCCACCTAACCCGATCATATTGGATCGTTTATTTGTAAAACTACCAGGTGTTCATAGAAACAAAACTACCAAAACTAAGATAACTAAGATTGTCGCTGGTTTCGACCTAACGCACAAGTAGACACGGTTTATCCTACATATACGCAAGTAGCTAAATTAGTATTTAGTAGTTTTGCAGTGATAGGTTTTCACCATGTACATGAAGTCTCTCGTGTTGACCATGAAAAGAGATTTTCTGACTCGGGATCCACGCTGACATTATGCGTATTTTTATACAAAACCATGTCTGTACAAGTATGGCCTTGGAATGTTTAATGTTGAATTTATTGGTGAATATGATCATTCAAAATGTCAGTTTGCGTCTTGCACGATTCAATTCCAGTATCAATAAACCTCAGTGCCACTGTATGACAGCCACCACTCTCCTCCTCACACCCATTATCAGCCTCCTGATCCCTTGAAGGGCCAGTCTACGCCATTCCTCGTGTAAAGCACCTTCCAAATGGACCAGGTTAAGTACAGGAAGATCCCATTGTTGCACAGGATGACCAATCATGTCCCAGATATGCTCCACATGGTTAAGATCGGGGTTCATTTAATCGTGCGATATGTGTGTGTGTGTGTGTGTGTGTGTGTGTGTGTGTGTGTGTGTGTGTGGTGGGCGGAGCTTGTGTTATTTTTCATATGTGTTGAACGTGGGTTCAGATTCCGTCAGATTCCGAAATTATCATCTGCTTTATGTTTTTGGACTTGTGTCGGTAGTAGGGTAGTAGTGGGCTGTCTGGTAGCGTAGGGTTAATCGCGTTCTCTCGTCCCGCCACGGCCCGTGTTCGATTCCCCACATGTACAATGTCTGAAACCCGGTTATGTTGTCCTGCTGGAGTGCTGTAGACGCTGCAAAAAAAAATATTCAGCCGTTACTGCAAGGGTGAAAATGACTGAATGATGGCATTTCCTCTGTTGCTGAAAATGTATTGAGTGAGTGAGTTGGGTTTTACGCCGTTTTCAGCAATATTCCAGCAATATCACGCGGAGGACACCAGTAATGGGCTTCACACTTTGTACCCGTGGGGACCTGAACCCGGGTTTTCAGCGTGACGAGCGAACGCTTTAATCTCTGGGCTTCGAAAATGTATTGAAAAAGCAGTCCAGACGATAATTATCGTATTATTTTCCTGCCTCACTTTCATCATGCGTTGACGATCATGTCAGGACCGCGTTGGCTGTCATACAGATACTATACCGAATTATCTCCCCTTTCATCAATCCCTTTCTGTAAATTTTATTTCTACCAATGTAAATGCGGCAGGTCGGTAACTACATCATCAATATATATATATTGCTGAGTGCGGCGTAAAACTCAACTCAGTCACTCACTTAGCGCAAGGACGATCCTTGTCTGTCTCACAGTCCCTGAACGGCATTATTTCCCCATCCATTCAGACCTTTCTGCACTGCTCAAGCCGGAAATGAAGCAAGTCTAGATTTCCTCGGATTCTGCAGAGACCATTACAGACTCAGAGTTCTGAATCTTTCAACTGACTTGGGCTCTCTTTTCAATTACAAGGACTTGTTATATGACTCTAGAATATTCAGAGACTAAAGCGTTAGTCTAGGAAGAGCCCAGCTCCCACACTGTCACTACAACTCAAGGAGACAGTTTTAAGTTCGCTTTATGCAACGGCCCTGTTGGATAACGATTTCCCATTACGTCATGAAGGAAGTTCAACAAGAGTTGAACATATGGCATGCGGGTCAAGATATTAAATGCCTAGTCACTAAAGAGAATCGTTATTCATGTCAGACCGCGCCTTGGATATGTCTACACACATTCCTTCTCAAACAATGTTATCATAAAATATATGCAATAGAAGAATTCTATTTCCGACTCAAACTGTTTGCTATATGTATTTCACATAAACCTTATCCAGTGTTCAAACATTCGGCAGAAAAATCAAGAGCTGATTGTATATTTTAAAGAGGGTTATACCTCTTTTGTTCTGAAGTTGTTTCATCACGGTCACACCATTGAAGCCTCGGTAAATCTTTGACTTGAAGCATCTGTGACGTGTTCCTTTCAACTTTTCGCTAACACCTGGTGTCATCACTATTTCATAGTGGTTCATAAACATACGCTCTGTATCGTGCGATTCGTATCGCATGGTAACAGTCACTGGATTGTGTGGTCCAACTTCGGTTGTTCAAAAAACACCCCCAAAACCACCAAACACTTTAAATACTTCTGAAACAAATATATACCTAGTATATAGTCACACTCGTACTATCGAGTGTGCGTTTAGCAGATACTTTTGATGGATGTACAAAAGGTTTTGTCGCTCAGTTTGCCTGAACCGGGTAGCCTAGTGGTTAAAGCGTTCACTCATCAGGCCTGAGACCCGGGGTCGATTCCCCTCATGGGTACAGTGTGTGAAGCCCATTGCCAGTAATGCCTTACCAAAGAGCTTCTTCTTCGTACACAAAACGTTATTGGAACGACTGAACTTTGTACCTTTAACATAGACATAGGCTGATATACTTGAGAATGGGTGCGCTGTAAGTGGACATAATAAATTAGATGTATAATCTACGAGAGTGTGGATAGGATAACAGAACGGCCTTCTAACATTCTGTTATATTTATCATACACCTTTAAAACATAGCATTGATTCTCTAAGAGCCAGTATAAGGTCTACATTCTTAGCATGGGAGACAGTGGGTAGCCTAGTGGTTAAGGCGTGCTGTCGTAACGTTGAGTGCCCGGGTTCTATTCCCCATATCTGTACATTGTATGAAGCCCATTTCTGGTGTCCCCCGCCTCGATACTGCTGGAATAACTAAACCCACTCACCTAGGATGGGAGTAGGGTCATTGATGATTTTGTGTATCATCCACTTTCAAGTGCAGGTATACATCTAGATGTTCGTTTATGATACAGCAGAAGTTCAGATGATAAAAAGTATTTACACTCAACATCGATTAAGGACATACACCTGCTTGGCCTGGGGTTTTAACAAAGTCGCCAACTGTGACGGCGATTAAACCGTCCTCGTGGTGTAGTGTGTAATGTGTCTGCGGAAGGATGGTTCGATTCCTGGCCGCTTTGTGCCAATTTACTTTAAAAATTGTACTTGTTTTACCCTGCCTTTTGCTCTGCGTTGTTGGATAAGGTAACGGCAAAGTCGACATATTGTGTCGTAAGCGGCGATGAACGGGATCGGATGGTCAAGCTCGCTGACACATCATCGTACCCCAATTGCGTAGATCGATGTTCATTTTGTTGATCACTGGAAAGTCTAGTCCAGACTCGATTATTTCCAGGTCGCCACCATATAGCTGGAGTATTGTTGTGTGTGGTGTAAACCAATACCCACTCGCTCAGTAAACTGTGTAGAGTATTTGTATATTTCGTTGCGTCATTATTTCTCAGTGGACTAGCCACAGCTGAACGGACATTAATTCCAGATTTTACTCTCTCGTAAACTTGCACATGCTCATACGTACGCACATACGTACCCAAGTACACACACCAAAGTGATGTTATAGTGGGTTGACATAATAAACGCATTAAATATGTTATAGAGGTAGGTTTCACTTTAACTTACACGAAATGAATATGGCGTTATTACAGGGTTGGGTCGGATCGGGTTGTGTTTGACAATATATCTTGAACTTTGAAATGACATTTAAATGACATTTAAAGGTAGCGTAATTTCATTAGTAGTCTGACCAGCATTTATCACACATGTTAGCAATGACTGACAGATTTATAACCAAAGCTCCACTGACCGTGACATGATTAGCAGACAATGCTACAGGACGGTGGGCTAGCCTGTTGGTTAAAACGTTCGTTCGTCACGCGGAAATCCCGGGTTCGATTCCCCATATGAGAACAATGTGTGAAGCCCATTTCTGGTGTCTCCAGCCCTGGTATCGCTAGAATGTTGCTAAAAGCGGCGTAAAACTAAACTCCCTCAAATACTAAATGAACCAAGCTCAAATGCCTCAGTCTCAAAACAATGCATTGGATTAGTATAGTTTAAAAGAAGGCAAGCACACGTTGCATCGGGATTTTTTAAATAGTTTTTGCGAACACATTGCCAGAACCACGACCCATTAATTCTCTCTAGACACCAGTTACTAAGATTACAGCAATGATACCTGACGTTCTTAATCCCATTCCATGATGACCGAAATGATAAAATGTGCGGTTTTTAGTCCTCTGTTTGGTTCAGTCTATGTATTATGTTTACCGCCCTGACAGCGCATATCTAGTTGACAAACACGTACACTGTGCATAATGTGTGTTTGTCACGAAGGCAAATGTGACAGAGTTTTATTTGTTCAGAAATCGGACCTCACAAGTTATTCTCCATTAACAAGACCTTGGTAAAGGTCAAGTCATCAGCATTGTGGGAAGGGCGGAGTAGCCCAGTACTTAAAGCCTTGGCACGTAACACCGAAGACCCGTGTTCGATTCCCCACATGGATGCGTGAAGCCCATTTCTTGTGTTCCTCGCCGTGATATTACTGGAACACTGGTAAAGGCGGCATAAAACCATACTCACTCACTTGTTTTGGGAGATGTAGAAATTTCCCTCAGATACTTTAAGTAGTTAAGACGCATGGTTTTCTTCATAGTATTGTTTACATAGTGATTGAAACAATGATTTACTTGATTTCCTAACCCCTTGATATTGCTGAAAGCGGCGTAAAACTCATTCTCATTCACTCACTCTAATAAAAGTCTTGTGGTTACACGAGTATCAGCTTGTGGTCTTTGTTCCCAAACTACACATGGACTCAAACACTGTAGACTTAGTGCTGCAAAAGGTCATAGGCCAGAGTAATATATTTTATTGAGATATAATCTGGGAGTCTACTTACAGATCAATGAAGACCTTATCTCAGGCAGTCGCGCTGTCTGCATGATGGCCTTACAATGGAGTCAGTGTGGATATATCTCCTTTACTTTGCCTGTGGTGTAAAGGTTGATTTGTACTATAAACGTCTCTGGATTCGGGTGTCGTTCTCTCCTGCGCGTTGGCCGTTTTCACGCTTTTTGAGGGGTTCGTTTTTGCTGGGGTCCGTTTTCTCTGTATTCCAACTAATTGCCCCTACGTAGCGTCGGATCCGGTTTGGGATAGCATAGTGGGATCCAGAATGCAGTGTAGGAGTGCGCTTTTGTCATGAAAGTCTATTAAATGACCATTGAAACCCTCGTAAAAATGAAGTGTGCACACCACATCCTCAAGAAGGTGCACTCAAGAATGCACGCCTTTCTCAAAAGTGTATGCACCCTAACCCCACTTCCTCATGAGTTTGACCCGTGAAGGTCCCGGGTTAGAATAGGCCTTCAGCAACCCATGCTTGCCATAAAAGACGACTATGCTTGTCGTAAGAGGCGACTAACGGGATCGGGTGGTCAGACTCACTGACTTGGTTGACACATGTCATCGGTTCCCAGTTGCGCAGATCGATACTCCTGTTGTTGATCACTGGATTGTCTGGTCCAGACTCGATTATTTACAGACCGTCGCCATATAACTGGAATATTGCTAAGTGCGACGTAAAACTAAACTCACTCACTCACTCATTCCTCATGAGTGTGCACCACCAGCCCTCTCATAAAGATGTACCTGTCCCTGATCGGTCCCCCGAAATTTTCTCCTAACCTTAGTGCTGAGATAATCGCAGCTTTCATTCTTCGAAACCGTAAGTGAATATGGCTTTATGCTTACGGGACAATAGAAGACCTTGCACGGATGTCAGCAATCGAATCTGGTTTAGGTGTGATGAACAAACGCTTTTACAAGGCCACAACCCACCCTTACTTATTAAAGATACCCGTGAAGTTGTGGGTCGACATTGGTCTTCAGGAACCCATGCTTGCTGTAAGAGGCAACTAACGGGATCGGGAGGTCAGTTTCGCTGGCTTGATTGGCACGTGTCGTCGTAGATAGATGCTATGATCAGTTGATTGTCTGCCTTGACTCGATTATTTGCAGACCGCCGTCATATAGCTGGGATATTGCTGTGTGTGGCAGGATACATTTAATTTAATTGTGTGTACCGGTTGTGACATACACTAGTCGGTCGGTTGAAATGAACACCTGTCCTTCACAGCTCACCGCTGAGATAACAGTCTGTTCAGTATCTTCGCCCCTTCGATGTAATCGAAAAACTCGTAACGACCTGTTGATTTCCATAAATTGTACAACATATTCGTTATTGTAACGAATCGAATAATGAATGTATAGATACCTCACACACAGTTTGATCTGATGATATTAGGGTAAACCTCGTAACATCTCGCGATATTTTGTTTCATGTCTGAGTAAATGAGTGAGTGAGTTTAGTTTTACGCCGCTTTTAGCAACATTCCAGCAATATCACGACGGGTGACACCAGACAATGGGTGTCACACATGATCTTACCTTACACATGAATGCCGCTTTGTGATTGGCTAAGCGCTATCCTATTATTTTCAACGTACCCCGCTTACAGGCGATGTGTTATTTTCAATGTACACCGCTGGGAATTCCGAACTCTTCCTGTGCTTCATGGTAGTCCTTTTTTATCTCGAATAACATTGAATCACGCATCACGCACGGAAATTACCGATGTTTTGCCATCGAAAATCGATTGAAGGGAGATAACTCTAAATCTGTGTACCTTGTGCCGTCTGCAAAATGGCGATTCGCCTCACATTCAACAGATGTGCTTCCAACAGTTCAAATTAAAATTCATGTGTTCGGTAAGATAAATGCGTTGTTCAGTGGTTCCTCGGGGTCCATGGGCTCCCCGCGACCAGTGAACAACTTACATTGTATCCATGTTAGGAATCGAACTCGGGTCTTCGGCGTGATGAGCGAAAGCTTTAACCACTGGGCTACCTCACTTCCCCATAAATTTATGAAGCAGTTACCTGCTTCGCGACACTATGTGAAGATGACGGCAATGCCTTAAAATGTGCTTGAACCGTCATTAGTCGGTTAGCTGAAATGTACACCTGTCCTTCACAGTTCAACTATAAGATAACAATTTGTTCAGAATCTACATCCCGGTCCCTGTAACCCTAAAAAGTAAGTGTAAGATAACAACCCGTATACCACAAATCCTTCAATGATATTTTAACCTCTGGTTGATCAGAGAGAAAAACCCAGAAAAACAAACCATAAACTATGACCTTCACGCTTGAGTGTCACGGGATGACGTCATCCGTCGCTTCTCACCTTGACCCCAGTCAAACGGCATGTTTCCCTGAAAGCTCAAAATGTGAGAGATCAGCTGACTTGCTGAGCCAGCTATTGTTAAGTGAGAATTTCCGGGATTGGAGGTTATGTGGAGGGATCAGGTGTTGCGTGACTTCCACAAATGGACAGGGCCGGTAACAAAGAAGGTGACGGGGCTGGTAGGGACAGGAAGGGATACATTTCACAAAATGACAGATCCTGTTCTCACATTAGACGTCATTACCTTTAGGCTACATAACTGAGGGTGTAGGTTCCAGAATGGAAAAGATACATTGTACCATGTCCGTTTTATTGTCAGGCATCTTCATTTCCACAAAGGGCTTGTGAGTGTGTTAGGTTTAACGCCTCTTTTAAAACTGCTCGATTTATTTCACGACGTGCCATCTTAATTTGGGAGCAAAGTGGGGGAAAGATGCAGGTCTCAGACATTTACGAACCATGAGCTGGTGCTGACAAACCTATGGGTAAACCTGAATCTGGATTTGAACCTGAGATCATAAGGCCAAGGGACGCAACTTTGCCCGTTGAATCTGCGGCGACCTAGGCGATGGTGTCAACCCGACACTCCTGCGGTTATGCAGACAGAAGATAAGATAACGTGGATATACTGATTTAAGAATTGTCCCATCGGTTCACACAACAAGACACAGTTAAGAAAAATATTAATGGATCGTGTCTTATTTATGATGGGCTACGGACCGACGCTGTAATATTAATTCTGTTTTCTTAATGTAAAATTATTCAAGGAAAATTAATCGAGCGGACTAGAAGTTTCACTGAAACAGGTTTACTGACTATAGTACATGTAGGTGTATTGTCTGCAGCAAAGAAAGATATCAATGGCCCAGTGTGACCTTGGCGCTTCACCACGAACAAGCCTTCGAATATATAGAAAAAAAAGACAGGTTTTGTAATGCTCTTTCAAGGCAGCTTTTGGAAAATAATTCTGGATGATATGACTCCACGAAATCAGTATTGTGTCCTTACGGAACATATGGCGCATCACTCAGAATGCGTTGACAGATCAGTGTGACCTTGACCTGTTCAAGTGTGCACATGAGACGAAAAATATTCCCCACTAGCACTTGACCTGTAACCTAAGCTGAGCCTATCAGTTTGAAACTAATCTGTTTTATATATATAGTCTGGTTCATAATTATTGAGAATTTTTCTTCTTACTTTGAGCTATCCTAACACCTCAACTGATTCACTGATACTTAAAACTAAGTAATGGTATAAGGGAGGTAACCCATCTTGGCCTACTGAGTATAGTACAATTAGAGTTACCTCCCCTGAATTTGTAGCAGACGTCATTTTCCTCAGCACTGTCAACAATGTCTGCTGAAGATAAAAGAAGGTTGATTTTTGAGTTGTGTAATCAAGGAATTGATGATGAAAATACATTGACAGAGAGAACAGGAACTCCTCTTTCTACTGTGTATAGGATTAGGAAGAATTTTAAAGAGGGAAAGTATTTTGGGCACCAGAAAGGAGCAGGGAGACCCAGAAAATTGGACTTCTCAGATCGCGTCCGGCTGGGAATTTTAGCGTCTAAAAAGCAAAGGGCAAGCATCTCCAACATCAGGTATGAAATGATAGAAAGGGGATCAACAGTTGTATCAAAATCTACAGTTAGAAGAAATTTGATTGATCTTGGATGGGAGAAAAAGACTGGAATTCCTTCTCCTCTCATGAAACAAGAACATAAAGACAGGCGTGTTGAGTGGTGTTTGGCACATGAAAACTTTGACTGGGAAAATGTGATTTTTACTGATGAAAGCTCAATATGGGTATATCCCAATAATGTGAAAATATGGACAAAGTCTGCGTCAGCACCGTTGTATCGACAACCTAAATACAGCCCAAAGTTTCATGTATGGGGAGGGATATCCTTATTAGGAACGACCCCGCTGTGTGTGTTTGAGGGAAATCTGACATGTCAACGCTACACTAACATATTAAATAATTTTCTCCTTCCAAGTGCACATGTGTTTTGTGGAAATGACTGGATTTTGCAGCAAGATAATGATCTTAAACACACCGCAAAACATGCCAAGCAGTGGTTTCAGGAGAAAAATGTGACTGCATTACCATTTCCTGCATATAGTCCTGACTTAAATCCCATTGAGAACATTTGGGGGATGATGAAGGAATGTGTGAATCAAAAGGGGTTGACAAAAATTGAAGACATGAAGAGAGAAGTGGTCCGATACTGGGACAGCATAACTCACGAGACACTAACCTCTCTGATAGGAAGTATGCCTACCCGTCTTAGACTGTGCCGTGAAGCTCAAGGAGACTTGATAAAATATTAAATTGTTACCTACACAACATGAAAAGGTCAGTTCACTTTCACAATACATTCAATTTTATCTGATTTGTTCTAGTTTAATAATATGAAATGCTTTAGCTATTCTCAATAATTTTGAACCATACTGTACTTCATATTTTCTAAGAGCACCAATTTCAACGAAAAAAACATTTACGAGACTTTGACCAAGAGGCACTAAGGCTGACATAGATTTGACGACAAACCTGATTTGCGCGACACTAGAAAACGCACTCACTCACCCCCTCGATTGTGATTATTCAACTAAACATTTTTCAAATACAGAATATTTTTTTATTGCAATACATTTTCATTTTAAATATTCACATACAAAGTCCGTGTCACAGTCTCATTGACGCAGGACCACGCAATGTCACACGTTTGGACCAATACGTTAACTATATACGTTAACTATGTATTTAAGGGTTCTGAAAGCATGGTCTTATGTGGCAACTATGGCAGAGATTATACCACCTTTTTCAGTTATTCCCTCTGGGCTAGAACTGATCTTCATAAACTCTAGCTTGTCAAAAGGGGCGAGTAACGGGATCGGCTGGTCAGGCTCTCTTATTTGGTTGACACAATTGCGTAGATCGATGCTCATGCTGTTGATCATTGGATTGCCTGGTGAAGATTACTCTGATTAAATACGGTCGCCCTACAGCTGGCATATTGCCGCGTCAAACAAACAAACTATTATACGTGGTTAAGGATAAAATCATAGTCATCCCTTAATCATTCAATATAATATGTTTTCTGTTTTGAGAAACAGTCATTTGCTGTGACAAAAGGTATGCCAAAGGCCCTATGAACCAGGAAAATATAACACAGACAATCTAAAATATTCAATATTATGTATTGACCAAAGAGTAAAATACAATGATCCACAATAGAGGTTTCTGATACAATGCAACTGAGTCAAATCTATAGTTATAGGTCACAAACATAAGATCAACTCACCCTAGTCTTGGTTTGCAGTGAGAAACAATTCTGATAAATCTAAATCACTTGATCAATAATCATACAAATTACAGAAAACACTCTCTTGTAACCTATTATTTGCATCAAAAACGGGTTAATGGACCTTCTGGCCCAGACATATGCTGGATATTGCTGAGTTGATTAAACAGCAGACAAACGAACAACAGCGGAATTGGTTAATCCAGACACCCAGTGATTTCACAGAAACATCATGGTATGGAATAACGGGTTTCCAAACATGACGTTCAACCATAGTTTGGAAGAGGTGACTAGGGTTTACGTTGAAGAAGAAACATGACACGTCAACTGTATCAACACGAGGTCACTCAAGCATGCAGTATGCTTCAGGTTATCAACTTTTTTTGCAATCATTTCGGGAGGGGGGGGTGCGATGCCACCCTCTTTTTTCCGCGTCTCCTTCTTTCTCGTGTCTCTCTTTTCCGCCCTATCTCTTTCCTTCCTTTTCATAGTTCATTCTTTCTCTAACTCTACCTCTTGCCATCATGGAGATAATTCCACACAGAGATAATTCGGGACAAACAAATGAGATGAGATAGTACATACTACACATTCTTATCTGCTCGTCTTTATAGGTATAACTGGTGTAAAACATACTGCTTCAAGGCGTACTAACAACTGAAGCTTGTTTCTCAGTTACTCAAGGGTATATCTAACCATCCATCCATTATTTTGAAATGATCTCTTGCAATGAACAGTTATGGCTGAGTGGCCAAATTGTGAAAGCACAAGGCGAAACTGCTGTTTCATCCTCACGTGGGTACAGTTCAACCAATTGTTGAAGACCTCTTATGATATACGTTAAATAACATGCACATATTTCAGTAATCTACTCACCCGTAGTGTTCCATACATGCAAGTCACTGTGAGTGAATTTAGTTTTACGCCGCTTTTAGCACTATTCCATCAATATCAGAGCGTGAACCCGGGTCTTCAGCGTAACTTGCGAACGCCTTAACCACAAGGCTATCACAAAGCCCAGCAAGTCACAACTAAACTTAACAGCGCGTTCAGAACAGACTTACGTCGGAGGGCAATTCGTTTGTTTGTGTTCCGATACCTGATATTTAACTATCCGCCACCTGGTAATTAACTTGCAAACATCACACCAGTCAGCCTCCGTGTCATCTTTTCTGCATGGCTTCTCCTGCATAGATGGAACCTGTTCCGTCAGTATATCACATATACACACTCTCCGCTGTACCCTTGTACGTAAACGTAACCCTGACTATAGGCGTGCATAAAGAATATTTGCTTAGTATTAGCTGAAAATACCTTCCCTCTGTAATACAGAATAACCAAGACATGCACTTCGATGCCTCACTGTATGACGAGATTAACATTTGTATGGGGCACGCGCGGAGTAGTATCAATGATTTAAGGTAGACCTGTGGTGACACGGACATCCGACATTTGCCAAGGCACGGTGATCTTAGCTCCCGTACTGCAACAATAACTTACGATAATCGCAGTGTTGCGACTTTTTTAGATGATAGTAGCTAAGATAGGCTTAGGTGACCTACGAGAACTGTAGCTCTAATACTTAAACACAGACTTAAATTACGTAGGCTACTACAGTCCGTTTGATTCCAATTGCTCTCTAACACAAAATCTAATAATTGCAAAATTGCAACAAAAACAAATTTTGCACAGCCACATGAAATCGGCAGACCAACTCTGTTGATGTGTCTCATAATTTGGGACACCCGAATAAAAAACGTTGTTTAACAAACGATCATCATATTCTAGTCACCTTTCGCTATTTTCTAGCTCCAATACTTTAATATAGGCTTAAATGACTTAGGCTACGGTGATCAGGAGGATCGTAGCTCTTATACGTTTACATAGGCTTACACGGCGTAGGCTACGATGATCTATAGACGACTATAGTACTTTAACAAAGGCTTATATGGCGTAGGCTACGATGATCTAAGAGGATCTAAGAGGATTGTAGCTGTAGCACTTAACTTAGCTTACAGTCCCAATACTTTAGCAGGGCTTCAACAATGCTGACTACGATCATTTTGTGGAGAGGCCCTCAAGCGACGCAGGGTATGTACAGTATACACGAGGGCTGCAGTGTCAGTGGTAACTCAGAGTCAGAGGTTATATCACTGGCATCCGGCTCTGTTTGCCCCGTGCGTGACGCAAGCTTGTAACTCTATATTGAAATGAAACTCGAACCGACAGTGGTGTATTTGAGGACATGGAATGACTGTCTTCAGTGCAATTATTTTCTTGACAGTTGAGTGTTATTTAACGAACATTACGACGTTAGAGAATTCAAACAAAGGTAGTTAAGCCTGCAAGCAAGATTTGTGTCTCCTGTCAGTGTACAAATTGTGCGAGCGGGTTGTGTTTGGTGCCGCTTGAAGTATTAGTTAAGTTATTATTCGTGATGGATCGGTTTGGTAGCCTAGTCGTTAAAGCGTTCGTCGTGTCTCGATGACGGGTTCTGTTCCCCACATAGATATAGTATGCGAAGCTACATATTGCGGGAACAATGTTCTATGATTGTCAGCCTGGCGATGGAGGTACCTCCCATGGCTGTGTCATAAACCGCTGCTCGTTTGTAGTAATTCCAAATTAGCACTGATTACTTTAGCATTGATAGCTGACTTGGATGATACGCGTCATCGTATCCTAATTGCATAAACCGAGTGTCAAGTGTCTACATAGCTGTCTACATAGACTCATTGTTCTTATAGTAGGAGGCTGTGGGATAGTCCAGTGGCTCATCACGCCGGAGACCAGGGTTCAGTTATGTTGACAGTGTGTGAACACATTTCTGGTTTCCCCCTGTAGTGATGTTGTTTGAATAGCCCTAAAAACAGCGTAAAACCATTCTCACTCACTCACTCACCCACATATTAGGCTTCAGTCGTGCTGCTGACCATAAGGTCCAGCCCACTGGAGCAATAAGAGACACACATCATCCTCACCTGTTTCCCAGAATTCCGTGACGCTAGATGATTGACAGGTCCGTAGCATGGACTGGTTCACATTGAGGCAAAAGGGTACCAAAAACTCACACCTGCACGTTCATCGCTCGCCTTATTGTTAATGCTACACTATGACCTGCCACACAATGTAATGAGATTCACAGTGACTGTTCACCTAACTGGTTCTATGTCTGACAGACTGAGACGTTATTCAAATATACTATCATGTAATCTATGACCTACATTGCTGACTTGACGTGACCTTGAACGGTATAAATAATTTGGTATTTAATCATAATGTCATGATATTATCACAGCTAATGGCATTAGTTTCGTACCTGATAGCACGATACTAGACAAGAAAATATGTCGTGATGTTATCACAGTTAATGACGTTAGATTCGCACCTAATGACGATACTAGAATATGGTTCATTATATACCCTAACGGTCAGACACTGTGCCAAGACAAACAATCCGCAACTTGTTCCTTAATGCCACCGTGCTTCGGCCTGTTTCAGTCAAATACATGTACTTGATTTGATTTTATCTATAATGGCGAGATACAATTTGTTGTCCAGTCAACTTCATAACATTCCCAACCAGATGCATTATCTTTTACCAGGCAATATAAATATGAAATGGAGCCATGTTATAATAGGAAATGTTGCCGAGAATGTTACGAAACCTGGCCGTGATGTTGTGTTGTTTGTGTAACACATTCACATAGACACTACGTCTCCTATAACTTCCAGGGGTCACACTCTGTCGTTAAAACTGCTCCAAACGAGGCTGCATGTTTGATATTTGGACCATTTGAAACTGTATTAGGTGGAAATGCTCGCTGATTTGGTTGGCACGTCATAGTATTCCAATTACGTAGAGCGGTGCTCTTGCTTTTGATCACTAAAATGCCTAGTCAAAATTCGAATATTTACATCATATTACTGAGTGTGGCGTTAAACAACAAACAAGAATAAACAAAAAGCGGACCGGATGGCCACAATCGCCACCTGGTTTACGTATTCCCTGTTACTGCACGACGTCGTCCATTAATATGGCGCTCCGTATATACCAAGCCCTGGTTTCTCTGGCGTAAACTGGCTGATTTACATACGGCTGTCTCATAACTAGAGTATTGCTGTAGCAAAGCAATAAACAGACAAAACCCCGATTAACTCGGTCAGAAGAAGCTGTCAAAGCATGAAGCCGGGTATATAGTAAACACGATTGAAATCTAAATGGTCTCCAGTGGCAGTTTTGGTTACAGAAGAGAGGGATAGCCAAAACATCACTCACAAAGCACTACATAGCACTACATAGTATGTCGGTCAAGGCAAAGGGGTGTTTAGTCACAAAGAACACTTGGCGGTTTTGCAGGACCATTTGAAAACATACTGCCATACATTGACCGTAAACACCTTTTAGTTTACGCGGACTTCTCAGGCAATATGAAAAGGTTTCATTATACTAACGTCTTAATTCTATTCAGTTTTTGGATCCCACTATTCAGTAATGATTTGGGGATAGTTTTATCAGTTAGACATTATCAAAAATCGATGCGTATTGTCTGACGTGTTCCCCCGGCGTGATAATGCTGGGATATTACTAAAATTAAACTCACTTGGTGAGTCAGTGGTTCAAGCGGTGTTTAGTGAGTGAGTTTAGTTTTACGCCGCTCTCAGCAATATTCCTGCTATATGGCGGCGGTCTGTAAGTAATTGAGTCTGGACCAGACAATCCAGTGATCAACAACATGAGCATCGATCTGCGCAATTGGGAACCGATGACACGTGTCAACCAAGTCAGCGAGCCTGACCACCCGATGCCGTTAGTCGCCTCTTACGACAAGCATAGTCTCCTAGCGGTGTTTAACTCATCTATAGTCCAGTCATGTTGAACAAGTTTCCCCATTCTGATGCAGCCCTTTCTATGTAATTGGTCCTTAAGTCTACAAGGAGCGGTGGTTAGCCTGGTGGTTAAAGCGTTAGCTCCGCGTCACTCCGAAGGCCCGAATACAGTATGTGAAGACCATTTCTGGTGTTCCCCGCCGTGATGTTGTTGGGGCATTGCTAAAACCGGCGTAAAACTAAACTCAATCAGTCTATCGGTTATATCACGAAATAGCCTTCGTGGTTTATTCTCTAAGCGATTCGATTTAAGTCAAACCTTACACATTTTAGCATTCGATATGCAACGACACGTCCGGTCAAAATATAGGATTGCACAGAAATCGATTTATTAATTGCATTAAATATTATTCCAGAGGAAAGGGTAGAGACTAACAAAACGCGTTTACCTGGCGTAAGACAGGTAACTCAGATGGCACCCAGGACTCTGCAACAGCGTATAAATATCTGCATTGTTGACAATGAACAAGGCTGGGACACCTCACTGATTCCGGGTCAAAACAAAATGACAGTTGTTAGCGACGTGAAAAAATCTGATCGTGACCTAATGGGACCATGCATTTATAGGAGAGGTGGGGTAGCCTTGTGGTTAAATCGTAGGCTTGCGCTGAAGACCTGGGTTCGATTCTCACATTATGTGAAGCCCCGCCGTGATGTTGCTTTAATATTGCTAAAAGCGGCGTAAAACCAAAGTGCTCAATGTACAAAAATAAACTCTAGCATCGACTATAGCATTAATTGCAATGGAATACCACTTAAGGTCACGCTGTCTAGGGCGCCTGAATTTGATTCGAGGAAATGTTCATCGTTGGCGTGTCCTGATGACGACCCCTGGTTTGTCCACACCATGCCAGGTTACCATGGCCACCAGAGTCCATTTTCAGTTATTCCGCCCAGAATGTACCCTGATTCTCACACTGAACTTTCTGCCACCAGTGTTCCAAGACGTGCACGTCATGATCTTCATCGGCTTCGGTTTCTTGATGACGTTCCTGAAGCGGTATGGCTACGGCGCCGTGGGCATCAACTTCCTCCTCGCCGCCGTCGTCATCCAGTGGGCCACTCTCTGCGGGGGTTACTTTCACGGTCATGGTGGGAAGATCCACGTGTCCATTGAGACGTAAGTGCCACATGTTTTTTTGTTTTGTTTGTTTTGTTTTTTTTATTTGTAGTTGCTTTGATCCCATCCGTGAGTAAGTGAGTGATAATTTCAACTTATACCTACGCTTAGGCTGAAAACAAATGAAGTGAGTGAAAAAAAATCACTCTGTAATAATGTCAAGATGGATCAGTGTGAGAAAAGAACACGTAACTAGACGACTACCAGCTGACCACCTGATCCCGTTACATGTTTCATGGCATGTACACTACTTGTTTTCTACTTGTAGTCGTACTTGTAGTTTCTTGTTTACACTTTCATCAGATAAGATGAGTGATAACAACTGTATCTGCACTCAGCTATATATCAACCATATGACAGCGGTCTGTAAATAATCGAGTCTAGACCAAACAATCGAGTGATCAACAACATGAGCATACATCTACGCAACTGGGATATGATGACATGTGGATCGATTCTAAGCGTATCTTCACGGATGTATGGCAGCGTTCGAAATACCTGCCTGTCCGACAGCCCGGGACAGGTTATTTTAAACACGGACTGCCAGATTCTGAAATTTACCTGCCCGACGGTCGGAGTAAAATTTAGAAATGCATATGATGTTATTTTGTTGGGTTGGTAGGTTTGGGTCGGAGCTGACAAGTTTTACATCTAACCAGCCCTGTGGTGTGGCTGTAATCTTTGTGGGTTTCATACTCTGGTATTAGGTAACAAGCCTTCACATGCAGACTGGACAAAATATTTTAGGGACAGTGTTATTTTTAATGATTGACATTTCATCAGATTGTCACAAACACATGTCACAGTCACAGTCAACCACGAGCACAACACGACAATGGGACACTGGTCCCTTTGTTGAAGTGTCAAGAATTGTAACTAAAGCTTGTAACACAAATCAGAGGACGCGGTAACTGACATCGACATGTTTAGATTTAAGTGATGGTGAAGCGTGAACTGTACGTACGCTTCGATAGAAGCGTCTAGCGGTATTACTTTGCATACTTCCCTGTGGCAGATAGGAAGATTTAAAATGTCTTTTCAGTCTCCTCTCAACACTCATAGCGATGGCCGGTTTTCTTAATAAACACAGCTTTATAATAGACATATTGAGTGAGCTTAGTTTTGTACCGCCTTTAGCAACATTCCGGCATTTTATAAACCTAATTCTGATCACTGCCTTTAATGGTCATTATCCTTTCTACTTGCACCAATACCCGGTAAGAGGTTTTACTCCCAATGTAAAACCTGGGAATAGGTTTAACTAGATTTAAGTAAAACCTATTCCCAGGTTTTACTAGGAGTAAACCCTCGTCCCGAAAGTACCGGTTTGGAGCGATCAGCCACCGAAATCTGCATTCACAGGAAAGGAAAAACAAAAACTCTGACAACAGTGTTTTAATTGAAATTGAACGTCATTGTAACACTTCCGTGAGCGACAGTTTGTGTTGTACCGGAATCTCCCTCTGAAGTAGGAACCGACACTGTCGCAGACGTCTGAGTTTTCTTTGGAGCTGAACATGAGAGAACATCTGACGCCATTGCTTGTTGTTGATCACTGGTTCTCTTGTAAACCCTCACTGCCTCGCTTTTGTGACCTACAATAAAAGAATTCATCTTGATAAGTCATTTCAAATTGTACATAACCGTTTGAAAAGCAATTTATATGATATTGTAATCGCTTTGCTTGGGGCCATCATTGGGATTCGAACCCGGATCTTGGCATGTTAACCATAACACATGTTGACATCACAAGTTCTAGCATTTAAAATCGCCAAATTGCAATTTGGCCCAGTCACTTCAAGTTTCATTCGTGTTTTGCAGATATTCATTGAGTTACATACCAGTTTGTTCACAAATCTGTTGCTCGCTTATGTTTGCCTCGTAGAGACGGGTAGCAGCAGTGCATCTGAGCGAGTGGTTCGTTTTCCTTCCTTCAATTCCGGCTTCAGCACATATTCTCTTCACCGTTGTCTGGATTGTGTTGTGGCCCATGGGCGACTCTAGGTACCATTTTCCATCCTTAGGTTTCTTCATCGGGGTGAAGTAAAACGCATTTGCTCGAGTTGAAGATGGTAGGCTGGAAAGTTAAATTGTGTTGACATAGAATCAATTAAGTATGAAATGTTTGCATTTGTCATTTATATGCCCCTAAACCAATGCGTGCAATCATCATCAGGGAGTAAAATTATAAGACAATTTACATGCAGTATGGGTCAAGTCACCCGCATGATGTGATTAAATGAGTGGTATATCTAAAGAATGTATAACATGTATCAGAAATGTATCAGAAAACATCTAATACATACCAAAGTGACTTGTACTTCATGAAAAGGCGCACATAACATCGTTCCGGGTTCTTGGTATTTTCATACGCTCGCACCTTTTTCTTCTGCAGTTTCCTGTCTTTCACTCCCCCGGCATTTGTCTTAGAGACGTCTTCCACATACTGCAGGTACCTGCGGCCGTTCTGGTCTGTATGTGGGCCTGTAATCTGAGGTTGTTGGTGTAGTCTTAAACTCCGATGTTCCTTTCCACCTCTCAAGGCGAAGTTAAGTCCTGGAAAATAAAATTCCGTACACAATTATATAATGTTTATCTATTTTGGTCTTATCACGGGATTCAAAATATCCATCCAAACTTTGTTTGGTTTGGTTTGCCTCAAAGTGAAGTCGGGCATTTTGTTCCAGTTAATCACATTTATTTTCGATGTGAAGGTTTGATTGTAAATGCCAAAATTGCTAATATCCGACTTTTCGACAGGGAAATCAAATGCAAAATGCAACTCACCAGTTAAGTAGAGGACTGTGTCCAGGAGTTTTTGCGGCGTGCCTTCTCCAAGAGCCCCCTTCTCCCACAGAGTGTTCTCCTCGTCTCGAGTTATCACCTCTGTAGGTTTTCTCACGTCTGCTCCAAGACCAGCTGTGGACCTCTCACGCATGCATGCGTCCAGTGCCTGTCTGCTGTCCTGGAACTCTTCGCCTTCCATCAGATTGTAAGGAGATTTGTTAGCTTTCAAGTGTGACGCTATTGCCGTGAATAGCCCATACACAGTAACAGCTGGGTAGCAAGTCCCGTCCACTTTCCTCGCCTCGAATAGGAAATACTTTAGGGCTGTATTTATATCTTTAGCAGTCATATCCAGCAAGTCTTCAGTCAAGACGGACGACGACAGCGCGATGTTTGCATCCATTGACCTCGTCCGACGCTCTTCTTGCCATCGCCTGAATACTCCTTTCGCCCAATCATTTTTGTACCTTGTCGTTCTTGGAACACATCGAGATAATTTCCTTTCAATATCTTCCTCAGTCAAAGGTGCCGCGAAACGGAACAGAAAAATCATCATCATCATCATCATCATCATCATCATCATCAGCAGCAGCAGCAGCAGCAGCAGCAGCAGCATTGTCATCATCTTTCTTAAACTGCGACTGTGTTAAAAACATTTCGTCTTCGCTCTGGTTTGCCATGGTTAGCAATGAGCGGATTCAAGTAACCACGTGGTATATAACTGACTCACTCACAAAAAACACGTGCACTGCGTGAAAATCCCGTGCGTTTTCTAACTTGTGCATTAGAGTTGCGACATTGCTGTCATTCCGAATGTTCGCGGTATAGTGAGGTCCTAATTCCTTATAACGCAATATTTAAAATGACGGTTTATAAGCAAGAGAAAAAACTTCTCCTCAGTTTTGGTAGAGAATGTAAACCTGAGGGGTAGGGAAATCCCGAGGGGCGTAGCCCCGAGGGATTTCCCTACCCCTCAGGTTTACATTCTCTACCAAAACTTCGGAGGCGTTTTTTCTCCTATACATAACGACAGGGGACCCCAGAAATGGGCTTCACACATTGTACCCATGTAGAGAATCAAACCCGGCTCTTCGGCGTGACGAGCCAACGCTTTAACTATTAGGCTACCCCAAAGCCCCGGAAGACACAGACACATTATTTGCTAAAAACGTCCATGACATGAAGTAGTGACGAAGTTGCAACTCTATTTAATAGGGGATCAGTGGACCAGAAAAATCGATGTAAAGAATAAAACTAACAAGTATTCCTTACAGTACAAAATGTGTTCATGTTCTAACAACTAAATGTCTTTCTTCCGTTTGGGGTCCGGGTAGGAATCCTTCAGTGACCAACCCAGGCTTGTAAGGGTTCGGGTGGTGAAGCTGGCAGACTTGGTAGACACATGTCACAATATCATATTTGCGTAGATCGATGCTTAGGATATCAGTCACTGGTTTGTCCGGTGAGGATTCGATTATTTACCGATCACAATTAAACAGACAGAATCATGCAAAGTACAGCGTTGTACAATAAACCACTGAACAATAAAATCCAATAAAAACAATTGTCAAAGACTTGTAAGCTTAACAATCACTTTTTTCCAGGATGTTGACTGCCGACTTCGCTGCAGCCGCTGTCCTCATCACCTTCGGTGCGTTGCTGGGGAAGACGAGTCCGTTGCAGTTGGTGCTCATTGCTATCATTGAGATCGTATTCTTCTCCGCCAACGAATGGGTTGGCGTTACGTACTTCAGGGTGAGTTGAGTCAGATTGTGTTTGTCTCAACCATAAATTAATCCGCGGACCAGTGCTGGACTCACTGATCGAATAATCGATATCCATGAAAAACGTTAAACATCAAATTCAACTTAGTTGTATGTTTTTATTGTTATGATCGTGTTATGTTTTGTTTGTGTTTTAAACTGTAATATCAAAATAACTTCAAATATCAATACTACAGACAGTGCAATCCATGTACATTCAAATAATTTCTTGAAGACAAATAATGAAATCTGAAATGCTTTCTATATCGTGGATACTTGTATTACCATGCGTTATGTGTTAGTTTCAAGGAAATAGACTTCGTGAAAATTAACTTGAGTCCAACTTAGCCTTGTAAGGAATACAAGAATGTATTCAGCTATACGTTACTGTCTGAGATTAAATATAGATATCAGTTGTATCTGTTTTTACGACACGCTACGCCACACGCCACGAAAATGTACACTTCGAATCGAGGTTGATTGAATGCAGTTTTCTGCCGCAGATAATACTGAAGTCGTGAGCTGTCTCTCATGAAGCTAATGAATATATCCTTCTGATATAACGAACTCCTTTTGACTGTTCCAGGCGGTGGATGTAGGCGGGTCTATGTTTGTTCACGCCTTTGGTGCTTACTTCGGCCTGACCATTGCTCGGGTCTTGTACTCTGAAGACGTCCATAAATCCACGAAAGAGGGATCGGTGTATCACTCGGATCTCTTCGCCATGATTGGTACGTTGTGATTACCATTCGCATAGGTATCCGGTGGTTTTACCTTTAGACGACTCTGACGGCTTGGTCGTATGAGGCATGAGGCGTAGCTGTTTGCTGAGTAGAGTTTCTCTCATTTAGCACTCATGTCTGGATCTGCTCGCTTTTAGAGGCACCTGTTGCTCAATGGCGGTGGGGGTGGGTTTGAGATAGTTGGCCATTTGGGTATAGCAGAAATTATGCTCTTGACCGCAGAAGTTTGGTTTGTCAGCACCTTCTTCTTTGTTTGTACTGTTACGGTTAAGACTTGCCGTGACTAGCAAAATGTAACACTAAGAAGTTTGCAGTTTTCAATAATTTGTATTCAGCGAAAAAAAACAACAAAAAACAAAAAAAAACAAACCAACAAAACACAAATATAATGTCCACTCACCGACGTCTTGGTTTGAGAGTGAGAAACATGTATGCAGAGTGTAACACAGCAAGTGGTCAGGCAGCAGTTATGTAGGTCAAGCGTTGACGAAGGCAGTTTGATATTGCTCCAGGTAATTTCAACACACCATCCAGCCCTTATATACAAAGACACTCTTTCAAGAAAATTCAAGCACATACGACCATCGCCACTAACGTAGAATTCTCTCGGCCAGCCTCCCGGGAGTCAAAAGTTAATCAAAACACAAAGTCATGGGGAGGTAACTCTAAAGCGCTACCTTAAAGGCCTCCAGCCAAAATACTAAAAGTACTGAACATTTATGATAAGAAATGTGACCCATAATAACTATCATTCAAAACGCTAAACGTTATGACCCAATAATAATTATTACTTAATTAATAATACAATTTACAGAAAATACACTCTCGAAACAGTACGGAAGTGCATATGAATGAACATCTACATTAAGCAGCGTGAGACACAAGTGGAATACAGTTTCAAGCAGTAGGGTAGCCTACTGGTCGTTCACTGAAAACCCTGTTCGATACTTTCTCTAAATACGTTCAGCTGTAAGAGCGAGTGGTTAAGTAGTGGTTTACGCCGCTTTTAGGGGAATCGAACCTGGATCTTCAGCGTGACGAGCGAACTCTTTAGCCCCATTAGTTGTAAGAACATGTCGAGATTACAGTCGAAAGGTTACTCCGCCTCCTCCATAAATTAACCGATACATGCGATTTTCTAGTCTAAGACCTTTACTTTGTGACTAGGTACGATCTTCTTGTGGTTGTTCTGGCCCAGTTTCAACAGCGCTCTCGCACCAGACGACGACCAACACCGCGCCGTGCTCAACACCTACTTCGCTCTCGCCTCCTGCTGTGTCGTTACCTTCGCCATCTCTGTGCTGGTCGACGAGAGGGGCAAGCTGGACATGGTAAGTACCTATATGGCATAGAAAATTTACTTTATCATCCCATTCAGTGTTTGACCACCTATAGACAAGAAGGAAAAACAACAGAACACCATGAAATAGAAATAGTATTTTGGACAGAATATAAAACACCGCCAGTTTCACTTTTGGTTGGTTGGTTTGTTGTTCAACGCCGCACTCAGCAATATCCCAGCTATATGGTGGCGGTCTGTGATCAAGTGATCAACAACATGAACATAAATGTATGTAACTGGCATACGATAACATGTGTCTATCAAGTCAGCTAGCATGACCACAAGCAAGTGTCCTTTTATATTTTTATCCAAAGATGTTGAAATATGGTACCTGTTGGTCCCTGCCTTGCGCACGGCATCAATGAATTCAAGGACTGGTCGGCTCGGAGTCAGTACAATGTGTCTAGATGTGGTATTCATGCGTACATGTGGCATTATATTACAGTGCACTAGCTTTGTGAAATCAGCCTAAGTCTGCGCCGGAACAAGCAGCCATCCATACACATGCATGCACACCGTCATATCAGCGACATATTCTTTAGTACGACGTTATTCCTTATTTCATGTCACATCACTCTACATGTTACACAATGGTCTATAGCAATAGCAATTGCTATACGGATATGACAAAGCAGAGGCAAAGTTAAGTGATTTTTTTAATGAAATGGAAATAATATATATTACATTGAAAATATAACGACATACGTACAACTACAAGATGATTTTACTGTACATTTTAAACAATAACTCATCGAAAAACCAATACTATACGTAACGTAAGCAAAGACATTGTTATAAACCCCTCAATATATTAATAAACATCCTGCACACTGGACCCCGTCCCACAGCCTTGGTCCAAGTCTGTACTGAATGCTAAACCCGGGAGTGTATAGGAATCCTTTCCTTCGAAGAAGCAAATCTAAATAAGTGTTGTTTATTATTTTTTAGAAACTAACATTTAAACTGTTAATTTTTACCTTGCAGACTTGCAGATAGGTGTCTGCCCCGTGTAACAATGCGACTGTAACAGTTTGACTAACTCTTACAGTTCATGATAGATAGGTGCAACCTCGAGTGAGTGAGTTAACCATAGGCTTCACACATCTTGGCCATGTGGGACATCAAACCCTTTTCTCCAATGTAACGAGGGAATGTAGAGTTACTGAGTGAGTGAGTGAGTGAGTGAGTGAGAAAGCTTTTACGCCGCAGCAGTATTCCATCAGTATCATGGTGGATGACATGCAAGCCTCATACGGGATATTTGTAATATTCCCTGACCCGTGAAGGTCCCTGGGTAGAACCCATGCTTGCCATGTAAGGCGAGTATACGTGTTATAAGAGGACGACTAACGGGATCGGGTGGTCAGCCCTCTTCAACGGGGCGTAAAGCTAAACTCACTCACTCTCGAAAATATTCCCAATGTTGTCACCAAAATGTACGTGGATAGGTGTACATGAGTGTAGATGAGTGTGAATGACTTTTCATGCAATACACTGTAGTGTTGAAAGGGACGTTCCTACAACTGGAACCACGCTACACCAAAGTTATAGTTGTCCCAGGAAGGTTTCCATACATCCACCACTAATACCTCTCCTCCATCCCTAGGTACACATACAGAACGCCACGCTGGCCGGTGGCGTGGCTGTGGGAACGAGTGCAGACATGATGATCGGACCCTACGGAGCCCTCATCATCGGCTCCGTCGCTGGGATACTGTCAACAGTCGGATATAAGTACATCACGGTAAGACAAAAACAGCAAAGAACAGAAATAACCGCAACTGAATTTTATCAACTTTTTATCAACAGAAACTCTGAATAAGTTTTCAATTATAGAAATGTGACTCACTCACTCACTCACTCACTCACTCACTCACTCTGGAATCAAGCGTTCCTTTATTCTTTGCCCTGTTAATGTTATTTCAGCCGTTCCTAACATCTAAGCTGAAGATTCATGACACGTGTGGGGTCAACAACCTGCACGGCATGCCCGCCATAATGGCTGGAATTGCCGGCGCCATCGCTGCCCTCGTCGCCGACTTCGACAAGTACGGATACAGGTACATCACCATTTGACACCAGAAACACAATTATTTTAGTAAATATTTCAACAATTCCGATACTTGCCTGCACGAAACCGATTTCGGTTGCTTAGCTACTTTCATATAATCTTTTCATTTATAAAATAAGATATGATAGGCCCAAGAATATTGATTAAAGGCAGTTTGGGCGAGCCCTACTTTTTGCATATCGTCCCCTTTGGGCGTAAGGGAGCGATTTCAATACAAGCTTAGCTACTGTGCTAATATCTATTCACTGATGAAATATATGATAGGTAGAAGAATATCGATTAAAGGCACTTTTGACTTAACGAACCCTGTATTATATGATATATTTTATTAATATCCTTTTCTTGGCGTGGGAAAACGACTTCGACATAGACTTACATAATGCTACGATGAGCATCTTTCAGTGTAAATTATGAATATAATGGGTACGAGACAGGCTTTACATTACGTTTCTTGGGGTTTGGGAGCCGATTTGGGCACAGATTGAGCGCTCTGAACATATTTGTTCATGTGTAAGTGATATTAGACACTGTTGAGAAGACAACTAGCTCAAGCAAAATGTTATGGAATTTAGTTACATAATTTGGTTGGTCTGTTTTTTATTTTTAGTACACGACAAAGGAATTTAAACCAACATAAACCATTATGGATGTTGTCCGTAGAAATCAGTCCTACATTTGGTTGGTGGTTTGAGTGGCGAGATTCTGTCTTTTCTGTTCAAAGCAGAAATACCAGATGAAGCCATGTTGTCCGCTCAATCATGTCGTCTGATATGGCAACCCGTGAAGATCTGCATAACCATTAATCTTCTTTACCTCATGTTTGTCCTAAAGAGGCGACTGACAGGATCAGGCGGACAGGCTGACTTAGTTGACTCATGCAAAGTATTAAATTAGCCCCAAACCCAGCCAGACATCAGCCCAAAATGGATTTAACCAGACCAGACACCAAGAATTCATTCATACATATGGAATATCTCAAATTTGCACCAAACCGTCGGGATGGCTAAATTTGGACCGTCCGTCAGAAATCTAGAGACTTCTCGGGCTGTCTGAATGGCCTTATTTTTCATACGCGGCACATGTCATCGTGTCCAAATTACATCGATGTTCATGCTGTTGATCGCTGGAGTGTCTGGTCCAGACCTGATTGTATACAGACTGCCGTCATGTACTGTAAATCTTCCCTCTAGTGTGACAGCATAAACATATTTGTTACAATTAATGCTAATATGTTAATATAAAGATAACAATATTTGTGGTTCAGCTTATACGAACAGTTTCCTGCCCGAGTGCCGCTCGCCAACACGACAGAGTTCGACGAGATTCATAGGAACGTGGATGTCTCCCCGGGGCTGGGCAGGTCGGCAGGGGAGCAGGCAGGCTATCAGGTGCTGGCCCTTGCTGTCACCCTCATCGTTGCCGTTGTAGGAGGTCTCATCACAGGTAGGGAATGAACAGTCGTACTGTTTAATGAACTGAAAGAGTTTATAGGAATGAGGTGGGTGGTTGGGTTGTTAAAGCGTTCTCTCGACAGGCCGAAATTTCCGCTTGGGTACAATAAGCCCTTTCTGGTATCTTCTGTTATAAAACAATTATTTTCAACTGGATTTTGAGATGTTTGACAAGAATTAGGAATATACCCGAAATTCATCAAATCATTTACTCAAGGATTAAAAGTTATGGCAAAAACAATTACCTGTTTCAAGCAGGTGTGACATTTACCTAATGTTTACCACAAAATATCCATTCAAATTCTATCTGACAGTGTTAAATGTGTGAAAATATAGAGTAGGATCACGGTGCTCATTTCCGGTTTCCCCCACTGTGATGTCGCTAAACCCATACTGACTATCATTTCCAGGTCTAATTGTCCGGTGCGTGCCGGGCCTGGGACAGCTGAAGGCTCACCATCTGTTCGAGGACGAGTCGGTGTGGAATACCCCGGATGAAGAAGATCCTCCCAGACAGGAAATGACTATGTTTGGCAAGAAGAACATTGTAAACGAGAGTGGCGCGCCCTTGATGACTGGGGACAGGACTAATGGGACAAATGCATAATACCCATATGTTTAATACTGTTCACGAGTAAACACGGCCAAAGCGTCTGTTTTAGTAACCGTTTTGCCATGGTGCACTCTGTAAGGAGAGAATGTTAAAAGAAAGCTGAGTCTCATAGCTGGACATGTAAAACACACATTTGGCTGTAGATAAATGTTTGATCATTAAAGAAACCTAAACGGCTATAACTGTCTAAAACTGGCGGAATCCCAAAATTCCTTGTGTTTATATGGATATCGGCATCTCTTATTCCCTGCCCCCAACTATATGACATATGAAAATAAGGAAAGGCGTAATGCGTAAACTGTACAACTATGAACATTTTTTGTAGGGAAATCCCGAAGTCTGTTGACTTAAATTTATACATGTATTTTAACTGGTGTTAGAGTTGAACTTTTACATCGAAAGATATGACAGCTCCTTAAGTCCCATTGTGGTGAAACAATCGAGTCTATGACGGGTAACTTAAATAATGTTCGTATATACCCAAGAACACGTGTCATCACAGCCTGCCCAGGAGTGCGTCAGCTATCAACCTGTTGCCGGGTTTTCGAATCCAAGAGCCAGATGAGTTTGGAGTTCGAGGTTTGCCAGCACCATCCCGTGATCTTGTACCTACACTTGCATCTTAGAACATCTGAGCGACGATGCCTGACGTCTTGAAAGATTTGGTTTGATTTAATCATAGCTTCATGGCGTCACAGTGCGTTCCTAACCTCACGCCCTGTCGTAACTCTGATATTAACCATAGGCTTACGAATGTCATTGCGCTACGAACGCTTTGTGCATTGGGGTGCCGATCTGACTTTAGGTCCAGACCTACCGTAACACTATTGTAACGAATGTAGTAGAATCGCTACGAATACTTTGTGGATCGGGACCAGATCTGTGATACTGAGTTTGGTGTAATATTTGGTATCATTCTAGCTTCAAGTGCTGTCAATCTGTATATGAGTCTCGCCATGATCACCCATCTTGACATGCACCTCCATGTATTCATAACATAAGACTCATTTATGTAAATACATCTGAACGTCAACCTGGCATTCAAAGCATATACATGTGTAGGGTAAGATTAAGCCTTGTAGCTTCTTTCCATGGTGCAGTATTGAATTGTGATATCGACGCAAACATACAATTCAGTGTTGTTTCGTTGATGTTTTATACCGTCCCCAGTACTTGATATGAATGACAAATGTTAGCATATAGTGCCACTGCTTTATCCAGCGCAGTGTCTGTCATCATCAGGGTACCCGAGGGACTTCAAGTGAGTTTTAGTTTTATTCTCTTGGCTTGTCCATTGGTATGGACAGAGGGTTCGGTCAGTCCCGAAATCCCGACTCCTGGACCAGTCAGTGTTTAATGGTATATACTGAGAGAAACAAATAACGGGACACAACAAAAATTGAACCGTTCCTTTACTATTTTCCATTTTGTATCACCAGCTTTGTATAGCGCTATAAGAGGAAGTCTGGGAATAAGTAAAGGACCACTGCCATGAAGAGGTGTTACCTTATAATATAATCAATATAATCTTTCATGTGCCATACTGTTCAGGTGGAACTAATAATGACAACATCTGTGCATTACATGGACGTCAGCTTTGGGGTACCACCGGTCAGCTGACCAAACAAGCTTCACAGTATGGGGGCACCATAAAATATTATTCGTGTTTTCCTTTAAACTCGCGTACACGAATGAAACGTTTGGCAGTCACGACTTAACAAACGTTAATATGTAGGGAATGCGTATTACCGGAAATCGGTGCTCTTGGCTGATGCCACAAACTGGATAGAGGAATTATGGGAAAATTATGGTGGAATGGCTTAACTTACTGACCCGTAAATGAAAATGTTAGGTTCAAAATATCATTAAATAATGTTTGTACAACTTATTATATTGACTCCATTTATAACCTTTATGCGATTAATGGACAGTTAGGATCAGAAAAGTCCCAACAACAACGCCATTCCACTCAGCGCTCATAACGACAAGACGATCGCAGACTCTAGGGTCTAAATTTTCAAAGGTCTCTCAGATCTGAGATAGTCGTAAGTGCCATACAGTAACATTACTTACGTCCTGCTTAGCGCTAAGAGAGCTTCGAAAATCTAGGCCAAGTACTTGGACGTAGGTTTACCACAGCCGACGTTCTATCATGTCTACCGTCACTGTGCAGCAGTCCTGAGAAGTAGTTTAGTCCAGGAGTTGATGCGTTCGCTTGTCCCACGGAATTCGGGGGTTAAATAAATCCACGCATGCGTACAATATGTGAAGCACATTTGTGGTGATATTGCTATAATTGTGAGATAGACGCAGAAACGTGAGGCCATCGTTGGATGGTATTGGTACTAGCAGCAGCATAAAACTCACTCTCTTGCCTGATTCGTTAATGTTCAATGTTACAAATTATAGTATTTTATGTGGAACTGCAACCTCACTTCTAAAGTGAGCATGCTGAGAATGGTGTTTGATATATTAGGTCGCAAAGCAGGTTCATATATATCGCGTATATCACGACATGAATAGTTAATAATATAATCATTAACATTAATGCACACAATCCAGTGGTATTCGGTTCTAAAGTGTGCGCAACCCTTCCCTCTGTCAAAGGGGACGGTGTGTGAAACCCATTTCTGGTGTCCTCCGCCGTGACATTTTGCTGGAATATTGCTAAAGGAGGCGTACAACCATGCTCACACATTCACTTTATCTACAAAATCCACATTCATCCGGGTTCAAATTCAACGGTGTCGATCTCACCAGAGCTTTCACATAGATGATTCATTCACTACTGTTACATACCGGCTCTTGCCGGATGAAATAATCCATGGTACATAGGAATCTGCTATGTTTATAACATAATAGATAAGTACTTTCTCTGACGACTTCGTATTCTGTGGTCACCACTAACATACCTTACGTTATTCTAGACATTTTAAAAAACTTTTTTGAATTATTATTATTATTATTAATTTTTATTTTCTAAAAAAAACGTGTTTGTTTCGATATTATATGACTACATAACCGGGTTTATGTATTGTACTCCATTTACTCATGTTAGTGACACCATGTCTGTTTTTATGCTCAATTTGTATCGAATAAAATTAATGTGACATTCATTTGCCCATCTCGACTTTTTCTTTGTGTACGTAAATTTAATGAGTGAGTGAGTGAGTTTAGTTTTACGCCGCTTTCAGTAATATTCCTGAATATCGTGGCAAGGGACACCAGAAATGGGATGTACTCATGTGGGGAATCTAACCCCACAAGTGAACGCTTCATCGACTGAGCTACCCGCTGGGATAAATTTGGCATTACTTGTTAACTGAGGAATCAGATATCACGGGTAAACTCATTTACTGATACATCATATATCCAGAATAAACTCATTTACTGATACATCAGATATCCAGAATAAACTCATTTACTGATACATCAGATATCCAGAATAAACTTATTTACTGATACATCAGATATCCAGAATAAACTTATTTACTGATACATCAGATATCCAGAATAAAGTCATTTACTGATACATCAGATATCCAGAATAAACTTATTTACTGATACATCAGATATCCAGAATAAACTCATTTACTGATACATCAGATATCCAGAATAAACTTATTTACTGATACATCAGATATCCAGAATAAACTTATTTACTGATACATCATATATCCAGAATAAAGTCATTTACTGATACATCAGATATCCAGAATAAACTTATTTACTGATACATCAGATATCCAGAATAAACTCATTTACTGATACATCAGATATCCAGAATAAACTTATTTACTGATACATCAGATATCCAGAATAAACTTATTTACTGATACATCATATATCCAGAATAAAGTCATTTACTGATACATCAGATATCCAGAATAAACTTATTTACTGATACATCAGATATCCAGAATAAACTTATTTACTGATACATCAGATATCCAGAATAAACTCATTTACTGATACATCATATATCCAGAATAAACTTATTTACTGATACATCAGATATCCAGAATAAACTTATTTACTGATACATCATATATCCAGAATAAACTTATTTACTGATACATCAGATATCCAGAATAAACTTATTTACTGATACATCATATATCCAGAATAAACTTATTTACTGATACATCATATATCCAGAATAAACTTATTTACTGATACATCATATATCCAGAATAAACCTATTTACTGATACATCATATATCCAGAATAAACTTATTTACTGATACATCAGATATCCAGAATAAACTTTTTTACTGATACATCAGATATCCAGAATAAACTTATTTACTGATACATCAGATATCCAGAATAAACTTATTTACTGATACATCAGATATCCAGAATAAACTTTTTTACTGATACATCAGATATCCAGAATAAACTTATTTACTGATACATCATATATCCAGAATAAACTTTTTTACTGATACATCAGATATCCAGAATAAACTTATTTACTGATACATCAGATATCCAGAATAAACTCATTTACTGATACATCAGATATCCAGAATAAACTTATTTACTGATACATCAGATATCCAGAATAAACTTATTTACTGATACATCATATATCCAGAATAAAGTCATTTACTGATACATCAGATATCCAGAATAAACTTATTTACTGATACATCATATATCCAGAATAAACCTATTTACTGATACATCAGATATCCAGAATAAAGTCATTTACTGATACATCAGATATCCAGAATAAACTTATTTACTGATACATCAGATATCCAGAATAAACTCATTTACTGATACATCAGATATCCAGAATAAACTTATTTACTGATACATCAGATATCCAGAATAAACTCATTTACTGATACATCAGATATCCAGAATAAACTCATTTACTGATACATCAGATATCCAGAATAAACTTATTTACTGATACATCAGATATCCAGAATAAACTTATTTACTGATACATCAGATATCCAGAATAAACCTATTTACTGATACATCATATATCCAGAAAAAATTAAAACGAAATCTTCTTGATTTCAATATGCAAAGTTTGATACTCCTCAAACATTTACCATTAAACATATGATGTCACTTTGTAGGTATCCTTTCATCCTTCATCCTAGCGTGATACCAATATCAATGACGAGCTGCGTTTACAAAACCATGGAAGGTATGGTGTTGATTAACATAGCATTTATATTCAAATATTCAATATGGATTTCGAAAAACAGAAGTACCTTTGACCATTTGGTGTGCTGGGAGAATTTGGAAAAAATGCCATTGTTGACAACATACGTGTAGTGTATGCTCTTATTTTGTTTGTTTTATTTTTATTATTATTAGAAAACGCATGTGGCACATCATGGGCCTCAATTTGTAACTATTTTTACCACAGAAAATTTCAAGTCTGATTATTGTTATTAACATCAGGGAGTCCCTCAAGGCAGCATTTTGTCCCATTTTTAGCATGAGAATACATAGCCTCTCTGAAGTTTTAAATGTTTCAAGTGATGGATCGCTTTTGTGGATAATTTAACTTTCATATCATGGCAGACACATAAATACCACCGAAACATGGCCTCAATTATGTCTAAACAAAATCAATAACTTTTTTATGGGATGTGGAGTTAATGTTCCAAAGGTAAAATCAAATTGCATCCATTTTGTTGGAAATACAAACCTCCGAGTGACCCAGAACTAGTCTTAGGTAGCATTTTCATTAAAAAATGGCATGGTGGCTTTGTTCTTGATTTTCAACCTTTTGACCATACATCCAATATTTGGAAACAAAATGCCTCAAAGTCTAGAACTTTGTGCCTTCGGAACTTCTCCAGCTAACAGCCTGTTTGTGGAAGTTAATGAACTGTGTCTAAAACAACGCCGCTAAAGAACAGTCCTTTCAGTCCGTTTGATTTCATTCGAGACCGATTCGAGACATGTTGGGGGAACAGCTAGGTAAAAATGATAACAGCTGACAGGGGATTACAGCAGGAAACATACATTTTACGTAGTGGCAAATATAACCTCATGTGTCTTATAGCTGGTAACAATTTGGAATCAGAACACGAAGGATGCAGACTGAGTACAGATATACTAATCATAGGACGCGTTCCTTGTTGTTCACAGCTGATTGCGAGGCGAAACTAGACTTCCAATGTTTCCTTGTAAACTGTCTGTAATCCTAAAGACAAAATGTGATCACCAGCATGAGTGAATTTGTGGGTAAGTGAGTTTAGTTTTATCCCACTTTCACCAATATTCCGGCAATATCACGGCCGCATGGTTTAATGGTTACAGCATTTGATCGTCACGGCAAAGACAATGATTCGATTCCTCACATGGGCACAATGTGAAGCCTCCTGGTGACACCACGGGCGGCGGGGTAGCCTGGTGGTGATAGCGTTTGCTCGTCACGCTGAAGACATCGGTTCGAATCCCCAAATGAGTACAGTGTGTGAAACCCATTATGGTGCTGGAATATTGCTAAAAGTGGCATAAAACCAAACTCACTCACTCTGGTGTCCCCGCGTCAGGATATTGCTACATGCAGCTTAAAATCAATCTCACCCACTCCTATCAAATTCTACTTCAAAGATAGTATGGATGAATACCGTGTGATATCACACGAGGTTTATTTTCAACAGTTTCTTGAAACTTGGTGGGGTAGCCTAGTGGTTGAAGCGTTCACTCGTCAAGCCGAAGACCCTGGTTCGATTGATGGTAGGGGATGGATGTGTGAAGTCCATTTCTGGTGTCCCCCGCGGTGATATTGTTGGAATATTGCTAAACGCGACATAAAACTCACTCACACGTTTAACAGTTTCTGTTATGACATCTCTTCTGAACAGCCTCAACAAGGAGCTGAGAATACTTATGCATAAAGAGGTCCTGGATGTTCCTACCAATCATTTCTGACTTAACTTTGCGGTAATGATGCATAAACCCCAAGGATACATTCACTACCTGCTTTTCATAACCTGACTTAAATTTTACGACAAAATGGCAAGTCATTTCCTCCACAGCTTCCGGAACTATCATCGACTTGGGCGCAAATCTGCTGCCGCCTGGTGTCATCCTTGTGGTATGTGTTAAGGGAAGGATATTAAACCGAAAAGCATCTTCTTTCAGAGGGAAATCGACCGTTGTCTTACTTGCGGATAAGGGATAGTACACATTATGGAACTGAAGAGCTCCAGTCGTCTTGCGAAGATTTGATTTGTTCATTAGTTCGTCGGCCAAATCAACAAGGCTCGTATGCTTCCTTGGAACAACGATTTCATCCCAATCATGGATGATAACATATTTTGCAGATCCTATTTGAGACTGACGACAATCATGAATCATGCTTATTTGAGACCAGTAAACAACCTGCTGTTGGTAACTTTGGACATGACTTGCAAACAAAGTACTGTTTCGTAGTTCAACAACACCCTCAGCTTCATACTCTTGGAGTAAACGCACAATGTCTTTTGACTGAGATTCAAGGTAGATTATGAATTTGTCAACTCCAAATATACGACTGAGCTCAATGCTCACAATCAGCCCTGTCAAGTTACTGTAATTGTTTACGAATGATTTGTAACACCCAGTCAAATTGTTCTTTGTCTTCTTGGGATACCACACGGTGATGTTGTTCCTTGGGAAAATGTCACCATGTTTGTGCACCGTGAGAAAGGATGGGTCACCAGCTCCTTTCGGGCGAGGACAGGCGATGTAGCCGTTACAGTATCTGAAGTAGAAAGCAGTATTTACTGATAGTTCGAACTGTTTCAGCCGCATTAAACCACATACCTGGACTGCATCCTGCAGCATTAAACTGAGAAGAGACTTCCGGTCCCGTAACATTTCTTTCTTGAAATCGGGGCTTGACCCCGTGGGTGAGTGAGTGAGTTTTGTTTAACGCCGCGTTTAGCAATATTCCAGTAATATCACGGCAGGAGACAGCCGGGATGGTGACTCAGTGATAAGCAATCCACAGTGACAAACTTTTCCAACCACAACACCAATAAGTTGAAATGGGCATATTAGCGTCTGGACGACTTTAGAGGAAAGATCATAAAGATGTACAGACGTGTTATTGTTAGGGAAAAAAACAAATCAGAAACATTTACTCCTGATATAAATGCAATGAAATCATAGAAAATGTCATTTAGAAAGCTGTAATTCTCTTGTCCACCAACGACAATAACAGGCGCCACATGAAGCTTCAGGAAGCCATTGACATACAGAGACAACAGCCAACAATAAACCAGGATCATGGAACCTACCCACTACGGGTTTGGGACTTAGGTATTTTACACACACATTTCTCATCCTATGTTCATCACCTATGTTCATCATCTATCTTCATCACCTATGTTCATCACCACATCAACAGTCCCCTTGTGTCTTGCATAACTGGCCTCCCTTTCTCACATATACACAAGGTTTCTTAGTAAACTACAGATTATAGCAGTTTTGTTGGGTTGAGCCCGATCCGGAAATACAATCCACACCCCAGAGACAGAATGCCATACCATTCAGTGCCTGAAAAAATAGTTCAGACTTGACATTCTGATTTGTTTAGGGGTGGGTGGTAAAAGCGTTCGCTCGTCACGCCGAAGACCCAGATTCGATTCCCCACATGGGTATATGTGAAGTCACATTTCTCACTCATTCAAGGTGTTCCCCGCCGTGATATTGGTAAAATATTGTTCAACTGCGACGTCAAACCATTCAATGATGTATATCGACAGCATCATTTGCGGTGTATTATCTTGCAAACCCTGCAAGATTCCTGTTATTCCAACCACTTCACAAACGATTTGAGGGTCTGTCTAAATGATACACTGGTTCATGCTCTTGGCTGGTTGGTTGTTCTTACACTGCACTCAGCAATATTTCAGCTATATGGCGGCGGACTGTAAATAATCCAATCAGAACCAGACAATCAGGTGATCAACGCCAAGGGCATCGTTCTACACATCTGGAATACGATGCCATGTGTCAACTAAGTCGCAAGCCTGACCGCCCGATCCCATTAGTAGCCTCGTACGGGTTGAGGCATGGGTTATTGAAGGCCAGTTCGAATCCGAATCCACACGAATCTAATATTTTTTACAACAAATTCGGAATGAACTTTTTTAACATACAGTCTGTCGACGCGTCTGCTCCTTCCACAGTCGTAGCATTGCTGGACGCCAACTGTTGTGATCGTTTTACCATCTCGGTATTGAAGTGTGCACGTAAAGTTGTGCTTAGTGTCTTTTCGAATCAGAGCGATGACCCGAATTATTGGAACTCCATCTTTGTCATCATTGTATCCGGAATAGACAAACGTAACGTTATCATTGACCCACTGGAACCCTCCAAACCTTCGTTTAGCTTCTTCTCCTTTGCTGTCTCTGACACTCTCAAGCAAAGCCATGGAAGATGCCATGGGGTCGTCTTTATGTGAGAAGTCAGGATAACCAAGCCAATCATGTTTCAATTCAGTAGGTGCTTTGACCTTCTGAACCAGCCTTCGTTGTTCTTGTGTAGGGGAAGCCATTTTGCCTAGAGTCCGTTGTCTCTTGTTACCGTAGTCTATTTTGATGTGTAGATAATTCTGAAGAAACGTTATGGATACAATCATGACAATCATTGTAGTCTTTACTCTTTTGGTGATCATGTTGTTGAATCAAGGTCCAAAATGTTTGCGGGAAACAGGGATCTTGCAAGTCCTGCAAATTCAGAAGGACTAATGAGCTCAAATATGACTAGCGCACGTGTTTGTTCATTTGTTATACTTTTCCAAAAAGAAACGCAAATGTTATTTGTATTTTTGATAATTCATAAATTACCTATTGTGTTCAAACAATCGTCAAAATGTCTAACAAAAATGATTATAACTTGGTTATATACGGAGTTCTGCCATGTAGCTGGAACAATCTCAACTCACTCGTTCACTCACCCTACGGCTGCTTGCCTTCGATGTACTCATATAATCGAAATAAGAGGAAACCTTCATGAACGTCCTACAAAGTTTTGTCAAGACTAAATAAACCATGGATGCTGTTCCCATGCTCACTTACCAGGCGTCACTGCTGTCGTCTGCTCTCGTGAGCGGACACTGCTTCTAAATGATACACGAGTGCAAGAATAATATATCATCAACACCACTTGTATTGACAGGTTCAGACAAAAGGAACTCTTCTGGTCACAGCAGTCATGTACAATTGTTTTCATTTACATTGAGGTATTTTTTTTTCATTTTCAGTTTGCACAGTATCTAACATTTATCAAAAAGACAAAAGGCAGTAGGATCTGCGGAAACCGCTGCTGCCGGGTCAGTTTACTGATGCAAACTCTCTGAAAAGTGAACGTTGTGCGAGAACTGCGCTTGAGCGATCAGTGCTGTAAAGTTACTTAAAACTTGTTACCCGGTGGTGTGAATTCAAGTGCAAACACGTCGATGGTTTGGACCAGTTTTCAGCTACCCATGTTTATCTTAAGAGGCGACTAACGGGATCGGGTTTTCAGGCTTTCTGACGCATGCTCATTGTATGCTCATGGTGTTGATCACTGGATTGTCTGGTACAGGCCCGATTATTTACATGCCGCCGCCACTTAGCTGGAATATTGCTGAGTGCGGTGTTAAAGTTAAACTAAAAGAAGGAAACACCACAACAAACTCATCTCGTTAAAGACGCACCCACAACTAAGAATTTTCCTTTCTGAGAAGAGTGCCCGTAAAGATCCGGGATAGAATAGGTCTCCGGCAACCCATGCTTGTCACAAAAGGCGACTGTAAAAGGCAACTAACTTAGGTCGCTGACTTGGTTCCCAAATGCACAGGTCGGTGCTCATGCTGTTGATCACTGGATTGTCCGATCCAAACTCGTTTATGTACAGACCGCCACCATACCGCTGGAATATTACTGGAGTGCGACGTAAATCTAAACTTACTCACCTTTCCTGAGATGTCATTCGATGGGGATACAGAACTGCTCCTGGTGAATATGGAATTGTAGTGCACTGACATTTGTACATCGATGCCAAGTATGGATATATCGTTATCATACTCCGCGCTACATTGTCACGAGTTGTTGAAGTAGTATTGACCCACTGACCTGGAAATAAGCTATATTCATATTCATTACCACTGTGGGCAGTGGGGTTGTCTTGTGGTTAAGGCGTTCGCTCGTCACACCGAGGACCAGGTTTTGATTTCTAACATAGGCAAAATGTGTGAAGTCCATTTCTGGGGTTCCCCGCCGTGATATTACTGGAATATTGCTAAAGGCGGCGAAAAACCATACTCACTCACTCGCTGATTAACATTGGTCCTGCTTGTTGTATAATTCAGCAGCAAGTTGTTGATGTCTATCCTTACTGGTTATAATAGCCAATTTATATTCAATTACGATGTTGCATACCTAACTGCGATCTCATTGGATGAACAATGGACTTGCATTTGCATGTTTTTGTGACAGATCTCACTCTTGCTGCAGACAAGTTACACAGCTATTACACATTGGGTTTCTGTTGGTAGTATACAATTAAGCAGTTTATGTTGTAGTAAATCAAAGCTACGAAAGCCTTTCAATAATAAGATTTTTTCCCCTAAATGCAAAACCAACTATATAGATTTACTACGAACAGGTGTGTATGAATCACTGTCAGATAGTGCTGATAACAGATGTTCGCGAATGGTAAAAGGCTATCCTGAACCACAGGTCACTGATGTGTTCAAATCATGGCACCCATCAATTACCTGGTTGACAAATTTTTATAGGTCATCACTTATAATGACAGAGACTGTCAAGTAAGTTACAGTTACACACGTGTATTGATTGTAAACGAAAGATCTCGCTGAATCAATACGAACCTTCAATTGATTTACCACAATCTGTGACAGTATCTGGCACAAGGATCTGACTTTAGATGACTCGTGATAACGCCAAACAATAAATTATTTCCAGCATTTGCCATTAAATATATTCCATTTATTTAAATAACTTCTTAATTGCCTTTGATGCGACGTTTGGTTTAAGATGTTAACAACGTTATCAAGAAAATGATGTTGTCTCTCCATCACCCCTCTTCATATATTCAACAGACAGAAAATAAATAAATAAATAAATAAATAAATAAATAAATAAATAAATAAATAAATAAATAAATAAATAAATAAATAAATAAATAAATAAATAAATAAATAAATCACTGCGCTGAACATTTTGGAACATTTTATTCGGAATTAATTTTAAAGCCATCCTAAGTTTTTCATCATTCTAGGTTTTTCATTATTCTTCTTATTAATCACAAGCTAATTTAATTGAATACAGCCAAGACAGCTGGTGATATGGTCACAATCAGGATGGTTTGACTCATGAGCTCAACCTTTCCTCTTTTACATGCTGCACAGACTGTGGATTGGACTTTCAGGAAGTGTTGCTTCCCGGAAGCCACCAAGAACTTTCTGTGCAGGGTGTAGACTCCCCAACATTGCAGCCTGATGCATGACTCGGAGTGTCAGACATGCTATGTTCTTGACAACAAATATTGCTCCTCTCCCAGTGACATTGGGGGGCACCATACTTATATCACCAAGGACAGTGGAAGGTCGGAGAACTTGCTGCTTGGGATGTGAGATATTTCGTAAGCGACATCAGCATATTTGCCATTTTTCACTAATCTGGTCAATCACTTTTGCGCATTTGGGAACCAAGTCTTTGAATTTATATGAATATATGAATAAATTTGTTAGTTTATCAATAAGCCAAGTCATGTCGGTTGGCCTGGATAAGTGCGAGGCTGTTTATCACAAACAAACTTAACCTTGACTTCGAGAATATGTCCATCATCACTGGTTCTTTCAGGCCAGGGGCCAGTGGGTAGCCCGATGGCGAAAGTATTCGCTCCTCATGCTCAGGACCCAGGTTCGATTCCCCACAAGGACACAATGTGTGAAGCCCATTTCTTGTGTCCTTGCCATGATATTGCCGGATCATGGCCAAAAGTGCCAAAAGTATCCATGTTTCCATTAGCCATAGCAAAGGAATCACTTAAAGACATAAAGATCTAAAAACCAATGCATGGAGCGCAAGAATAGTTAAAATAATCGAACAAACACAACTGACATACGTGGATGCAGAGGAGGATGCAGGGATGTGCACCCCTGCATTTTTGTCCTTGTTAAATGTCCATTGAAACTTGGGTGAAAATGAAATGTGCACCCCTTCTTTCTCAAAAAGCTGTGTCCGCCCCTGATTGATATGAATATGTATGGCTACATGGTTCTTAGGAACTACTGTTGCGATATGTTTTGTCCATGTGTATTGTTTAACAGTGTAACAGTGATGTCTACCTGAGATTTGTATTGGTTATTGAGCGTCAGATGACAAAGATTTTTTCTCACAATAAATACATGCTCAGTGACCGTGTCTGTCACTACATGTACTACTGATAACTTCACTGCTGTTCTGGGTGCTGTTGTACAAAGCGACCTTAGCACTAAGGTGATCGTTACTCCCATACTCTAACAATGGTAATATAGACTTACAACCACTGTAGCGCTTAGGTGATCGTTACTCGCATACTCTAACAATGGTAACATAGACTTACAACCACTGTAGCGCGAAGGTAATCGTTACTCCCATACTCTAACAATGGTAATATAGACTTACAACCACTGTAGCGCGAAGGTAATCGTTACTCCCATACTCTAACAATGGCAACATAGACTTACAACAGCTGTACCGCTAAGGTTTTGTTTTGTACAATGGGCCCCAGAACTATGTGTCCGAAATAAAATGCCAAATAAATGTTTCATTTTTTCTTATCTCACTTACTAAACTGTTTTCAAAAATTATCAAAACCTTAACGATCTGATGAGATTTCTCATGGACCACTGCTTTTACCCAAAGTTTGGAGAAATAAACCTGCTAATAATCAGGAAAAATGAAGGACTAAACACTCTGGATAAAAATATAGCTATGATTATGTTGTTACTAGTTAGTGACAGACCAATAACAGAAAAAGACAAACAGTATGGAGGCATACTTCTTTTATTCACATCCACACATAATCAAACATGGGACAATAAATAATTTCTCAAGCCCCGTTTCCTTAAATGGAGAAGGTGTGTAGCCCAGTGGATAAAGCTCGTAACTCCGAGGACCTGGCATACTTGGCCAAGATGCGCGAAACCCATTTCTTGCTAAAAGGGGCATAAAACTGACCTCACTAAACAATCACTGTTTCCTTACTCACACGATGTCACCAACTTGCCATCTTGATGTCACCAACCTGCCAGATATCGTCATGGCGGTTATTTAATGCTAGTTGTACAGGCAGTGAGTCAGTTTATGAGTTGGCTTGTATGCATGTTTTCAGCAACATCATAGCAGGGGATGCCAGGAATGGGCTTTACACATTTTGCCCATGTGGGACTTAAACAAGGGTCTTCGGCATGATGAGCAAGCGCTTAAACCACTAGGCTACCCTAGCAGTTGCACAGACACATGCCAGTCTTATAAATCTACCGTAAAATAAACACACTACAACAGTCTTCCTTGTCAGCAAAAACACTTGCTTCTTGAGTAAATAACATACTGACAGGAGTTACCTATTCATGTCACCACTCCCCAATCATGGAAATTCACAATGCAAAAGTAGCTTTGTCTGGCTATCAACAAGGTGTGGCAAAAGTTTCTATATTTTGTTAAAACTATTTTAAGCCACTAACAATAATTTCAAGGCACGCGAATTTCAAGAATTACAACATTCAACTTGTTGACCAAGGCTTAAACGTGTTTTCACCAGCTGGTGGTTAGTTCAGCTTTATATAGATATGAGTAATAGTGAGTGAGTGAGTTTTATGCCACTTTTAGAAATACTTCGGCAACATCATGGTGGGTGACACCAGGTATGGATTTCACAAACTGAACCCATGAAGGGAATCAAACCTAGGTCTTCAGTGTGACAAGTGAACACTTTAACCAGTAGGCTACCCCACTGCACCACTGGGGTATGAACAGCTGCAATATTGTGTTGTGGGTAATCGGGTTTAAGAAACATGTCTCCTCATTCATCATGAGCAACCATAAAACATTTCACTAACTTACCGAAGACATTCCTTTTAGGCATATGCCATCATAAGAATACTCTGAATTACTGAGACAGTGTACATGGTCATCTGAAAACATATCATTCAATGATAGCTCCACACTACTGCCTGTCTCCCATTATTAGTTTCATGTTAAAATGTCCAGAGTGAGTGAGTTTTACACCACTTTTAGCAATATTCCAGTAATGTCACGGCAAGGTACACAAAAAATGAACTCCACTCATTGTGGGCATGTGGGGAATCGAACCCGGATCTTCAGCATCACAAGTGATTGTCTTAACCACTAGGCTACTCTCTGCTCCAAAAATATCCAGAAAACTGATCAGGTTTGACCATACTTTATTTTTTACAGTCAAACACCATTGGTTAGAGCTGAAGGGACCTACTTCTTGATTTCATTCTCCCAGGTTCTACAGAATGGGAAAATAATGTCTAAATCAGAATTAAGCAGGAACCAAGCTTTTACCTCGCAACAACGGTAAATTTAACAATCTGAAGTTTGACACAAAAGTGTTTGACTGTATCCGATTTTTGCATCAAGGTGTTTAACTAAAATTCGACATCAGAAAGGTTCTTTACATTCTTCATCTGTCATACTTCTTTGTTGTGTCAATGTAGTCTCCGTCAACAGGGTCAAAATCTTTAATTGGTGGAGTCTCCACGGGTCCTTTCATCTCAAGAGGAAGAAACATCTCATCGACCTGGGGAAAAGCATAGATGATATATTCATTGTACACAGGGCCTCATAGGTAGTGGACAAAATATTCATTGTACGCAGGGCATTATAAAGAATGGACAATATATTTGTTGTATGCAGGGCATTAAAAGAAGTGGATGATATATTCACTGTACACAGGGCCTCATAAGTGGTGGACAAAATATTCATTGTACGCAGGGCATTATAAAGAATGGACAATATATTTGTTGTATGCAGGGCATTAAAAGAAGTGGATGATATATTCATTGTACACAGGGCCTCATAAGTGGTGGACAAAATATTCATTGTATGCAGGGCATTATAAAGAATGGACAATATATTTGTTGTATGCAGGGCATTAAAAGAAGTGGATGATATATTCATTGTACACAGGGCCTCATAAGTGGTGGACAAAATATTCATTGTACGCTGGGCATTATAAAGAATGGACAATATATTTGTTGTATGCAGGGCATTAAAAGAAGTGGATGATATATTCATTGTACACAGGGCCTCATAAGTGGTGGACAAAATATTCATTGCACGCTGGGCATTAGACCTAGTGGACGATATATATTCATTGCATTCAGGTAATTATAGGAGAGGATAATACACCAATCAATTCAAGACAGTATAAGGTGTGGACATTATATTCATTGTACTCATGGCGTTATAACTATAAGGAGTGGACAATATATTCATTGTATGCAGGGCATCATAACAAGAGGAAGACATAGCCATTGTATTCAGGACATTGTAGGAAGTGGAAGATATATTCATTATCATACTCATTGTATTTAGGGAAGTATCAGCAGTGGGAGATAAAGTCATTGTATCTGGGGAATTATAAGGAGAGGATTATATATTATTCAATTCAGGACAGTATACGGAGTGGAAGATATATTCACTGTATCCGGGGCAATGTATAAGTGGATGATATATAAATCTGTTTAGGTTAGTGTAAGGAGTGGAAGATATAGTCAGTGAATTTGATTAAAATCTAAATATTTTAGATATTTAAATACTTAAATTACCATAGGGCTTATGCATATTACCTCAAGCATCGCTTAAAAGAGATCAGACAGTCGTTGATACGCCATTCTACCGAATGTCCTCCATGGCAAACTGCCAAAAACATCCCTCCATAATTGATGGTACAGAGCAATTTCTGTGCAGAGCCATGGTGGTTGCCCAGGCCCGAATCTCATGCAGGGTTGCTGGCTGACGGGTGCGGTAAGTGTTTCACATCGTAGTCCACCAAAATAGTCACCCGTAACCATAACGCCACAGTATTTCTGGACACCTCTCCTTTTATTGATGAGGAAAACAGGATGAAAAGTCTTTTATGAGACCGTCTTCTCGATGCTGACTTGGAGATGTATAATTTCAATGCCTTCAATGAACAAAGAAGCAGTTTGTCAGAGTCCTGAGGGCCTAGAATGGATGACAACGAAGGGATAGAGAATAATCAGTCCGGTTGTCCAGGGAGCTGGTTCTTGGCGACAAAATCCCATAGTAGACCTAAATAAACCCTGCCATGATGAGCTTGTTCGAACTTCACATGGGTTACATTCACAGAGTGAATCTCACTGACCCTTGCCACTGTGGCCAACGCCAAAAGGAAAACTGTCTTCTTGGAAAGATTCTCATATGAAGTCTTCTCCAAAGGTTCATAAGGAGGGCCACAGAGATGGTCTAAAACAACATTCAAATCCCAAGCAGGAGGACAAAACTTCACCTTCTGATCCTCCAACTTAAACGCCTTCATCATGGGGAGGAGTTCCGGCACCTTGGACACCTGCTGGTCACACTTGACTGTTATGACAGAATTAAGAGCCGATAAGAATGTCACAATGGTACTGCCTCGAAGATGTTTGGACCTTCTCAAGTAGGGGAACAATTCTGCCAGAAACTGAGGAGATACTGTTAAAGGATTCTGGTTTCTGAGTGTACAAAACTTCTCGAAAGATGTCCACTTGTTATTGTAAAGAGATCTAATAGATACCCGGTGTGCAAGAGCAATAACCTTTGCCATCCGAGTAGAGTAACCCTTAGCTCTCAAGGCTTTCTGCAGATGGTCCAAACATGTAGAAGTAACCTCGCCGAATCGGGATGCGGAAGATGACTGTGTGGATGACGTAGTAGCTGCAGCAAATCTGGTAGCGGGTCCCCGTCGGCGAGACGGCACAAGTCGGTGAACCACATTCTGGCCAGCAACCAGGGCGCAACCAAAAGCAGATGAATCTGCCGGGAACACATAAGCGTCCAGCCCCCCCCCCCACGACATGGACATAGCATCGATCGCCCAGGGCTGTGGATCCCGTATGGGAGACAAGTACAAGGGAAGCTGACGGTTGAGACGTATCGCGAACAGTTCGATGAGCGGCTGGCCATGTTGTTGACACAGCAGACGGAAAGCCTCCGAGCAGCATCCACTCTGTTGGCGATGGTCTGCCTGGTCTGGAGAGGGCATTTGCCAGTACATTCCTGCAACCTGGGATGTGGCGAACTTGACTAAAATGTTGCCATCGTCGAGAATGTTGGCCAGCTGAAACATCTGGTCCAACAGCTGCTGGGATCTTGTGGTGCCTTGATTCTGAATCACCAAGACGACCGTGGAGTTGTCGGATGCTATGAGAAGGCATGTGTTCCACAAAATCGACATCCAATGCTGAACAGCGAGAATCACCGCTTGAAAATCCGGACTGTTGATGTGCCACCTGTATTCGGCGTCGGACCACAACCCTGAGACCGTCTGACCGCTGAAGTGAGCGCCCCAACCTTGAAGGGAAGCGTTGACAAAAAGTTTGTGGTTGTGTTTCAAGTCTGTCAAGGAGACGCAAACATTCGACTCTTGAGTCCACCATTGAAGATACTGGTGAAGATGGTATGGTAGAGGGAACCTGACACATAGATTGTCGGCCTGTATGTGAGGGAGGAGAAAGCGCTGCAATGGTTGAAGCATCAGACAACCTCTTAGTGTCAGATCTTGAGCGGACAATACTTTAACCTGCCACTGGAACAGCGTCGAGAGATGATCCACCCTAGAGGCGTTGTCTTCAGTGAGGTCCCAGGCGGTTGCCGACGTAGCTGAAACTAAAGCCGAGATGGGTTTAAGCATACGTTTTAACTCCGAGTCAATGGCCAACATCTTCGAGTCCTGGACTCTGTATGAATTCTGTGGAGAACTAGCCAGACGTTTAAGCGATTCATCATGAGCTGCCCCATTATTGGCGAAATCCAAACTGTGAATCTTATAGTTGCCCTTCTTAGACTTGATTGTAGAAGATAGAGAAAACTTGGGAAAGGCCGCATCATAAGAAGCAATCGTGTCCGCCACCATCGGATGCAGAGGAATCAGTAATTCTGGTGAAAAGCGAATATCTTTCTGATTGTCCATGCCAGGAGACGGAGAGGGACAATCCAGAAGCCTTTCAGCGATCCAATCATACACCGCAAACGGAGGTAGGTAAGTGCCCCCATCATTCGAGTTCTCAGGTGCATCCTCGTAGTCAGGTGACAAAAACCTTTCCTCCATGTCGTCCCATGATACTGTATGACTCTGACATGGAGAGATGAACAATGATGGCATCGATCATCAAAAGTACAATAAACAGCCGCACAGCCCGGACACCTGCGGTGGGGATCCTTTGCGGACTTCTGCACCTTGCAGAGTGTGCAAAACTGACGGGTCATAACAAAGCTGCAACACGCAGAGAAACAAATAAATCACTTAAATGATAGAACGCCATAAGGGAATTTGATTTAAACAAAGAATAACCTACAGCAGAAATGGAGTAACACCCATGCAGAAAAAAAGAGCACGCCCTAGTGACGGGACAGCAGAGAGTACACAACCAAAATGGCTGCCCCCCACCGAATCACGCTGAGCGTAAACAGTTAGCGAGAAAATGGATATTTAAGCAGAGTTATGTGCATAGCAACACACACTGGTAAAGAAGACGGACTGGAGTCCAACATTTACCAACATGTGCAAGGAAAAAAGGACAAACAACATGGAAACTAGGACAAATCGACGCGGGTCGAAAAACACGAGGTAGCCAGGTAAGGGAAGATAAATTACTGTAAACTTCACCACCATATGGGGAAAAGGTAGAAAAACCATACCTACTAGAGCAAAACACAACTTTAATACAAAGCAAGTAGCAAAATAGCGTAATCAAACAAAAATCACGTCTGATAGGTAAGACACTTGAAGTAAAAGTGAAGTTTTTGGATTGTTCGTGCATGCACGGATAGGGAGATCACGTCTCTTCCATTCCTATACACTCGTCGATACATGAGATAGCCATTCGGTAGAATGGCGTATAAATGACTGTCTGATCTCTTTTAAGCGATGCTTGAGGTAATATGCATAAGCCCTATGGTAAGGTAAGTTAAAAATTAGTTTTACGCCTTACGCTTGAAACAATATAGTATACCTGGATTGCTTTTTGGTAAAGTTCTTCTGATTCTTCACGAAGACTATCCAGTGCCCTCTGCTGGGATTTCATCGCTGCTCTGATGGCGGACAATTCATGTTGGTGACGAGTCATGCAGTAACGGGTCCAGTCTTTTGTCAGTAATGCACGGTACTCACTTTCCTCAAAGGTCAACACTGTCTTTTCACGTTTTCGTGACCTGAAGAGAGAATGTGTGAGAGTGATTGTGTCGATGTATATATTATTTTGACATATGGATGAAATAATGCTGACGTCACATTAAATATTAACTCAGCATCCCCACACATAAATGCACACACTCACTCATTACTTACTCACTCATTCAGTCTTCAGGCTTTAAAAAGACCTTATCCATGAAGATCCGGGTAAAAATTGGTCTTCATTAAGCCAAATTTGTTGTAAAACGCGACAAACGGGATCAGATGGTCACCCCTGGTCTGACTGACTTGGCTGACACACTGCATTGTATCCCAACGGTGTAGACATGTGATCATGCTATTGATCACTGGATAGCCTGGTCCAGCTTGATTATTGACAGACCATCACCATACAGCTGACATACTGTTGAGTATGGCATAAAATAAAACTCACTCACTCACTTTACTAGACCTTGGCCCCATTCCTATGAGCTATTGTAGAGGTGAGGTGATTGCAACTCTGTTATGACTAGTGAAGTGGTGATGATTTATGCTACGTTTAGTGACATTCCAGCAATATCATGGTGGGGAATACCAGAAATGGGCTTCACACATTATACCCACATGGGGAAATGAACTCAGGTCTTTGACGAGCATTGACTGATGAGAACACTTATTCCCTTGAGGTATCAAACCAGGGTCTATGTGAGACGACAGATCACTTTACCACCGGGCAACTCCTTACTCAACATCATCCTTGATTTGGAGATCTCCAACAATTTCTTCGACTGGTTTCAGCTGCCTGCCATACTTCTCAAGCCTCTTTATCTGGCGTTCAAACTTCTTCTTTCTCTTTGTCTCTCGAGCTATGATTGTTGCAGAGTCAGCTTTTTTCTTCTTCTTCATTGGAGCAGCCCTGTTGAGATAAAAGGCAACATTTTATCACTGAGAAATACTTTTGTATTAGCTGTGCTTGAAATTGGTTATGATGCATGACAACCTTTCATGACTCTTAGCAACTCTTTGATGAACACTAAAGCTCGAAGAATGTGATGACATGACACATTTTATGAATAACTTGTACACAATTTATAACAGCATTTCACACTAAACAAAATGCAGAATGAGAGATTATCTATCCTGTATTTGTTCTGTATATTCTGAAATACAAGCTGTTGATCAACACTGTTCATTTAGCATTGTTCACTGGGGACGTATAAACCATTATTCCTTGCAGTTCTTAGTTATTTAACTGTTACAATTCCAGATGATGAGTATACCCTTGAGGAGTTGTTGTCAAAAGGGAAAAAGAGGCCAAATTGAAAACATAATATTGGCCAAAGAAAATTCGAAAGGGCCAAAGGAAAGTCAAAGGGCCACAGATCAGATTCAAATAAGAACATACAAACTAACATACATGTCATCATATTTGTATCAATATGTAGTACTAAAACAGTAATATATAGTGTGACAATCATCTTTAGTTCAAAGACATCATCACTCAACACATCATCACACAAGTTCACTACAGACATTGTGAATCATTCCACTGATATGGTGAGGCCATTAATCCATGAAACTTCCTCCCAGCTTTCAAAAAGACGGAGGCATTCCTCTTTGGTCATAGTTGTGTCACAGCTATGATGGGTCCATCCAAGACAGTAGTCACACTCCAGGGCATGTTGGTTCTTCATAACTGCCTTGTCACAAGCAACATACTTTACAGGCATGGTTACCAATTTCAACTCTGCTTGAACTGATTGTCTTATGTCACATTCTGAGTCATTCTGAGACGTTTCACAACTAATTAAAACATTAACCTTCTTCAGATTTTTGAGTAGTGTAATTGTCACCAGTGACTGTGTTAAAACCTCTTGTAAACATACAGTTGTATGACCTGACTATACTCATAAAATAAATACTTAACCACTCTGAGAATAAGATGTTTTAAATAAACAACATTGAGACACTCTGAGATGGTTTAGGATTAGAACTACACCAACAACATTTCTTCGAGTCTTACCTAAGTTACTATTTTTTTTTTTAAAAGTTTGACCCTTCTGACTTTAATCTATGCCCCCATGGACTTTCCCTTGACCCTTTTGACTTTTCTTTGGCCCATTTGACTTTTCCAGCTTTGGCCCTTTTGACCTGTTCCCCCCTTGAATGGGGCATCTCAGTCTTGTGTCTCACCAGACTTGACTGGACGTCCTGAAGAGCAGAGGGTGAACCTGAGTGTGGACATATCTTGATGTCGTCAACCCGCCCAAACTTAGTCTGAAATGAGAAGTTGTGTGTGTACATCATTACCATGATTACTACATCACTTCAGGATGAAGCCAAGGCAAGGACAATGACATCTAGAAAGTGGATTACACCTTCTCAGTATAGTGGACATTTTAGCACTTTTGACATCAGTGTTGTAGTATCTTCTTGGGATCCATGTCTGCCCAGGGACACACACGACATGCGAGTAGTTCCAATCACCCGCTTTATTATTCTGACGTAGTACGCAAGTTCACAAGTTACATCACGTGACCTCAGATGCTATAAGGCATACAACTACATCTCAGAATTATCAGAATACTACAATCCTCCCACAGTTAGTGCTGAAAACATCCATTATTTTCAAACATAATATTTGAAAATATTTAAATCTACCACCAGTCAAGCATGTAATAAATTCATAAATGTGTTACAACAAATAAATAGACCATCAAACATATCCCACTTTCATTATTACACAAGTCTAACAATGACATATGAAACATTCAAATATTCATTTCTTAACATAGTCTTTCAAATATGCAGGAGCACGACGTGTCCTTTGAGATCTTCTTAAACAAGCAGTATCTGCTGACAGTGTAGCAGATCCACTCAGTTCATTTTCTTCTTCAGTTTCAGTCACATTAATACTCATATCTACAGCTAGATCAGTACACAAGTTATCCTGTTGAACAGTAAAGTTCTCTGTTGGCACTGAAGTTGCTTGTACTTGTGATTCAGTTCTGTCTAATACCAAGTTTCTCGGAATCATATCTTCAGGAATCTCAACATTATCAAAGTTCACTGGATCCTCACATGGAGCATGTCTAAGAAATTTAGCATTTCTTACACTGATAACACTGTATCACAGTTCACAACCTGGAATGTATCACGTTGTTTCTTGTTGATGATCACATATTTTACAGGTTTGTACGTTGGAGTTAACTTAAATCATCACGCACTTAACAGATGCAAAGTAATTCATCACACGTGCATAAAAACTTCAAACATAAACATAACATGCACAAGACGCCACACAGACGTCCACTGGAATGAACAAGTAAGTCAGTTGTTGCCGAGTCGTTTAGTTAGGTTTGGGTCAGGGTAGGTTAAACGTCATTACTCAATCCCGTGTACTTGCATAAAATATGTTGGCGAGCATACATTTTGTTAATATTTTGAGAAATTAAATCACACTCGGAAAATCATATCAGGCAAACCTTGAAAATGTTGACAGGAGGCCAGGCACTGCTTTACTCATGGGCGCAGCCATGTTGGAAATACCCCATAGATGATTGCGAAACGAAATTAACAAAATATGATCTTATATCTAATGACTGACACTATATCGCCGTAATCACATAATAGATAGTACATCCAGTTCATAAAGCATGAAAATAAGGATTTAGAAATAAATGTTTTTCATATCTCAAAATTATTCAGATTCGTTGTTCGCAATATTCGCTGATTACATTTTTTACAGCAATTAGTCAATGTCAAGGACTGTGTTTATTTCCCGCCAAAGTTGAAGTAAGGAGAGTGTTGTGTTGGTATATAAGGATACATTATGAACGTATAGAGACCAAGTATCCCAAAATGGTACTACAGAATTCTGGCCGGTTTAAGAACGAGAGGGATCAAGGTTCCGGCGAATCAACAGGGTACGATCGCATCGCACTTTGGTTACGTTGAGATGTTTGTGTATGACTGAACTCCTGAAGTAGCAATACACGCACTGGCAGTGATCGCAAGACAAAGCATTGCGACTATTTCTGATCAGTGAGGAACTCGTTGCACAGTTTTAAAGTAGTATCGACTATTTTGAACAGTAGATGAACAAAACAATGATGATCAGTTGTTGAGTAAGATTATAGCAGATATAGGGTTCCAGGATCGATTCTTTGAAATGTCACTGAGAGTACAGTGTGCAAAGTGAAAATATTTCATACTGCATGTCAGTAGCAACACTGTGCTGAAAAAAACCACTCTGAATCTTGATTGAATGTCATCTGGAAAAAGACATATTAAAGTGATATTACCTGATGTCATTAAGAAACCAACATTCCTGCATGCAAAAGCACAGTCCCCATGTCTGTAGTATCACTATCAGTGATCAATTTGGTGGGATGTTGGTTTTGACATTCCTTTTTACCGCTTATGGAATATTCATGCTTATGGTATCAAATTTTCCCTTTGACAAATGGTAATATTATGACCAATATATAGTGTGCACACATATTCTGACAGTTGTTTCATGAAACGTATAGATGAACTGATTATGATGCGTGATATAACTGACCTATTTATCACTGACAAGTCACATATTCACCACATTATATAACACATTTTGAAGCAGGTTTAAGAGTGTTTCACTGAACTTTGCTCGAACTGCATACTGAACACTTAATCAGTTAATGCATTCCGATACGGGCTGGTCTCATGGTTAAAGTGTTCCTTTGTCATGCGAAAGACATGAGTTCAATTACCAATATGGTTACAGTGTGAAGCCCATTCCTGGCGTCCACCACTTATGTTGCTGGAATAATGCTGAGATAAAATATGCTCCCTCACTAAATGTTATGTGTTCCAAACTTGGCCTGAAATCTTTGAACTGTTGAGGATGCATCGTGTACACTTTTTCCAACTGACTAACCATACATGTTGCAAATAATAACGAGGTGAAGGACGATCTGAATACCACGAATGGTGCTTAAAATGTTACATAGAACATATTTCACGTGAGTAATTATTAAACGTGGGGCAGGAAATCTTAGAGCACAACCAAGCGAGGAAATGGGAGTGTACTTTTGATGGTGGCAATATTTTATTTGGACAATATTTTTCAATCCAACACCACAGAAGTACATTGCCAACCTTTGCTCACTTTGCTTCGACTTGTCATATTCTCTATGCTGCGCAACCCCATTTGCGCCACAGTTTGCCTGTGATCTACGCAACTGGGATACGATGATGTGTGTCAACCAAGTCAGCGAGTCTGACCACCTGATCCTGTAATTTGGCTGTAATACGAAAAGCATGGTTTGCTGAAGACCAGTTCTAACCAAGATCTGTATGGGTCTATCACAAAACAATGAAGGATCACACATGTGGGAAGGTATTAAAACTATTATAGTCGTGAGTGGTTAAATAGGTGCAAGTGTCTCACCACAGTACCAAATGTGGCTTGTTGCATTGTGTGTGTAGACCCTTCTTTTTTCAATTTAGTCACTTAAAAATCATCAGAAGACATTCATCATACCCTCGGAAACTCGTATTTGATCAGACCTATATAGATGTACTTACACATTGTAGTGTGTCTGCATTCAAATTAATGTAAACTTTGCCATCAAGACATAAGATTTTGAAAACAGAAGTTACTGGTATTTTCCTAACTAGAAATATTGTCAGGGAGTCATTATGTGATTTCCAAATTTCAAGTAGATAAGAAGCCTAATCCATTTTCATTTTTTTACCTTTCCATAACTGCATACACACGTCACAAGCACCTGATTTCATTTTGCTCTTACAATTTGTATATAACCATGTGCTGTCCATGTTTTCGACAGTGGGTAAGTTTGCCTTGCCATTTGCCTTGACTCGCAAATGTTGCGAGAATGCCTATGTTGAAAATTGAATGCCAGTAAACAACCAGCAACTTTGTCTTCTTTTCAAATATGATTCGTATTCATTTGAATTTTATGTTGATTACCAATGATGCTGCACATCTCTAATAGTACACTGATGGTTGTTAGACTTTGGGCAATCATTCTCAGGCCCTGAAAGTAAAATTTTGATTATTTTTTTTTCAGCCGAGAAGACAGCACTGAAAAACGATTAAACAGAGCGACCTTGAATGATGAAATTGACGCTCGATTTGGGTTCGATAGGTACAAGGATCCTCAGGAAAAAACTGGCTGGCTCATCAACATGCATCCTGTAAGTTTCTTGTTTCATGTAGTTCTCAACTTTAGAGAATGCATAGAGTTTTAGGGTTGACTTATGTTTAACATGTTAACTAGGAAATGACTAATTGAAATGTTGTCAAACACAGGCAGTGATTTAGTACACATTATAAAGTCGTTGATACACCCCTTTGGGAATTCAGGTTGGAAAAAGGTCCCCAACAATCCATAATGGTCGTCAGGGGTAATTATGAATGGGGTGGTCAGTCATTTGGTTGATAGCTATTCATTGTGATTGGATCATTGGCTGTCCTCTGTCATCATGGTCATATAGCTGGAATTGAGGACTTATCAACAGTTGATATCAACAAGGATTTCTAACTAAGTTACTCTGCCTGGTAATTGGGAAAAGCAGTGTTATATTGTCCATAATTCTTTTGAATGCATTTATCATGTTAATTGTCATAAATTCTAAATAAACTGGAAATGCGGTACTTATCATGGCCATTTTGGGAGAAATACTGACGTTCGAGGACCTGTCGATAAGTTCCTGGGAATATTTCTGATTTTGACTGTTCATATATCAAACAAGAAAACAAACATAACTATGGTAATCTAATGTCAACAGAGGCAGTTATGTAGCCTAGTGGATAAAGCCTTGTCTTGTCAAGAACCCAGGTTTGAATCCCCCAAAATTGCATTCTTTGAAACCTATTTCTGTAATATTGTTCAAAGTGTGTAATTCTACTCACTGAAACAGATATAGAGTTTTATGCAGGGTTGCAGTGATTCACCCAGAGTTCCTTTTGATTCGATTTTCAGTATTAGACCATCGCTTTGATGTTTTTTTATTTGACTCTTCATGCAAGAAAAACATCAGATTTCATTTACTCTCAAAATAAGCTTTTTTAGTGTGAAATCTATCGTCAACTTGGCTATGTCTACTAGCAACAGTTCTCATGGGATAATCATGATAATTAGCCTGACATCAAGCATTCAAGTTTGGCCTTATTTCAGAAACTGTTCTAGTTGGAGTCATAATTACGTTTTCGTAGTGTGAAAATAATATAAATAGATATCCAAACGTCAAATCGGAATAGTGATAATGGTTATTGAAAATTAAAATTGAGGTGCCAGATTGAACTGTCGATGTATCAAACCAAATCATTGAAGCCCTAGTATTATCTATACAAAGTATGTTGGCAAGCCATCAAACTATGCCTCATGTCAACAACTACTGATTATCCAAACAACGTTTCATATCTTCGTCTCATGGTTGTCAGTTGACATTAAGGAACCTATAATCCGTGCATGAACAATACATTTCAGACCTAACCATCCCCAAATTAGCCAACTGCTACAGCTGTCAACAGCTGTGACAGCGAAGCATGGTTGTACACTCGGTCCAGTCTAAAAAAGTCATATTTGGAGGTCTCGCAATTTTGATCCAGAACTGGTTCTTCAATATACACTCGTTAGTGGAAATCTGGTGCTGGAAGTAGGCTGGGCCCCATCACACATCACATGTTGGAAAGGGACCTGGGAACCAGCTAAGTGCCGGAGTAGCACCTCACAAGACTTACAGGCCCAACTGGTACCACCAGTATGACAATACTGCCAGGAAATCATTGCTTAGCATTGTGTTGCCTGACTGATAACTTTTATTAATGATGTTTTGTTTTAGACTGACGTCCTTGATGAAGATAAACGCCTGGTCAGTGCTGTTGATTATTATTTCATTCAGGAAGATGGAGAACGTTTTAAGGTATGACCAGCCACAAATCAGTTACAGATCAGACTGCTGGCATCAACTTGATTTTCAGAATCATTTTCAGTTGAGTATTTTAAACTATTATAAGACAAGTTTACTATAGAGAGAGCTCCACATAATCTGCATAATTCCTGTGAATGCAAGACTGCAGTATCTTAGCTCTCAACACTACATAAATCTTGAGATTTTTGACAGATGTCCCTTTGTCTGTTTTCCATCCGTAATCAGTTGTTAGGTTTATACTATCCTGCTGTCTTACCTTGAAGATTTTATAGTGTGAAGGCAGTCAAAATATTGTAGCATTCTCCAAATTATAAGTCCTGACCATCTGTTTAATGTGTACAAAATAGGCAAAATATCCCGTGAAACTATTAAATTTGAGTTGGTTGGACACAAAATACAAGTAGCCTTTCCTGTTGGCATAAATTTCTCTTCTGATCTGTATTTGCCATTTCTCTCCAGGTATCACACCAGCATGTATTCTGTGATTAATGTTAAAACTGAAAACCATCAAAGCAATTTTTTAAAAGTATTGGCTGTTATCAAAGTTATTCACTAAGAGAATCACAGTAAACAGGACACATGGGAATAAAGTATGCTGAATATCTTAATTAGCTATTAATACCCTATGAAAGTATACAATAACATCTGTATTATTGGCTTTGTGGAAGTTGATTCAGATTCAGGTTATTCAGTATTTAGAGCCTTGAGGCCTACAGATGCATTTTATGCTTACGTGGTATGGTTTACATTTCTTGCATTAAAAATGTGTTTTAAATACATTGCAGTCGATTTGATAACATCAATATTTTTAGAATTTATGAGATTGGACAATGAATGTTTATCTGTAACAGGCAGTGAGATAAATGGCAGATATTTAATTCTTAAATGGGAGTACATAGTACACACAAACATTAATATTTTTTTTTGCACATAAAATTCATTTACAATATTCCCTAAATTACAATTTTTACAAATGGATACGCTTAGGTCAGACAAATCCCTTTTACATTTACGTACATGATTAACTCTAAGAACATGAAAACTTGTTCTTAGTTTACAAAAGGCCCTCAACAGACCTTTATCTTGCAAATGCATGATATAAAATTCAGGCTGTAACAGATTTTTATGGGAAGAATAATGTTCTAAGAAATTGGAACTGTTAATTGACATCAAACATTCTTGTACAAAAATACCTTTAAGGCGTTTGCTTAAATATACATAGAAAACTCTGTTCATTTCCAACATCCTGCTCTATTCACACATAAAAGAAACCAGTTGCAAAAAGTAATTGTCTAACCTCTGTCCAATTTAGCTTACCATTATCACCTTGCATTTTTAAGAAAATATAGCCTTGCCTTGGGTATCTAAAGGATTCCATTTTCAATAATTTAAGTCAAAATTTTATTACTCTTATTCTACTTAATACAAATGTATTACAACACCCTGTTTCACCCAAAATAGCCTTATTAAAGGCCTTGTGGAAGTTGATGAATCATAAGAATGGTATGATACTGACTGGGTGACAGCTCGTTTATTATACATATTATGGTATTCACCCTTGCTTTACAACAGTTTAAGAACCTATACCCATATGTCACGTCATACTACAATAAAGCAGTTGTAATTCATAAACTATTATACCTCTCTTGCAAATAGTAACATGGGTAAATACTTGATGATTCAGAAAATCATGTTGCCCTCTAAACTGAATTTAATTTGCTGAAAAAGATTGAACAACCATATTTTGCTTGCTGTTTGAATGATATTGACAATTTGATTGCTAACAATTCAGTCTCTTGTTTGTTGTTTGCTAGGTGACGCTGCCTTTCAAGGCTTACTTCTATGTTGCCACCAAGCAAGACTGTGAGCGAGAGGTCGCATCTTTCCTGACACGAAAGTTCTCTGGGAAAATAGCCACTATTGAAAGTGTTATGAAAGAAGATCTTAACCTGGTAAGTTGTGCTGTCTGTAGAGTGTAGTATAACCATCCTCAGAGAAACTTGTGGCTGTTATTGAGGACCTTAAGGCACAAATCCTTTCCTTGACAACAAGGGAAAATTCTCGTGACAGGAGAGACAATTCATATTGTTGGGGATATAGACACAATTCGTATGGACGACGCAGTGCTTCTTCTTGACGAGTGATATTCCAGGGGGATAGCCGGGACAATGCAAGCTTCCAGCATCAGGGGTCTTCTAGGCCTCAGAACTTTTATCAATCTCAGGGACAGCGACCAGTGGTGCCCTTCCAGAGGTCAAATTCCATGGACAGAAATAACTACTATGGACCTCGGCAAGGCTCCATACTAAGGAACAGTCAACAGATGACACGTCCGATCAGGATGTGCGGAGGTTGTGGACCCTTTGGTTTCACGTTTAAAGTGATGATGATACTTCTGACGATGTGGAACTCAATACCACTGGCAACTTGTGTACCGGATACCTATCGACTTCATTGGGGTACTACCTTCAGCCATATGGGAAGGCTCATGACGTATGAACAGACTTGGTACCATACATTTGCAATTGAACTTCCAAAACGCCAAATACCCAACTCTTCCGAAGGATACATGCGTCAACATTAGTGCCACGTTGAATGAAACAGCTTGTGATGAGAACATGATGTCAATCTTGAATTTTACATATTCATATTGGCTGCAATCAGACTCTGCGATTTGAAATGCAATGTATGCTAACTTGGGGGTTTTGTGTGGCTAGTTGGTACCCTAAAGTATATTGCTTTTTGAATAGTGCTGTTCTATAATCGCTACTATTGCTAATTATTCTAAATCCGCTTGTAAGACGCACGCTTTTTTTTGCAGCTTATCATACGCACTATTCTGCTGTATACTTTGGCTAGTCACCGGTCGTTGACCTAGGGTACGCCTCCATTAGTTAGGCCTTTTGATTTGTTTTGAATCTTGGTATTGTGCTTAGCGTTTCTCATCAATTTATAAGGGACAATATAGAATCTAGGGATGTTATTGGTGTTTTTGGCTTGGCTCAGAGGAATAGACCGGTCTGGATTAAACGGAACCAGCTTGAATATTGGCCCCAATTTGCCATATATTTTTTTCAATTTAATGGGTATTTACGGGGAAACTGATGTCCCGCATTCGATTAAAGTTGATATACCAGAACTCATTCATCCGTACATCCATGACGAAATTTTAGCTATTTTAGCATATGATATCCAGGCACCAATTTTTCATAATGGATTACCAATTACCACTAAACTTACAGACCCAGAGTATGTAAACATATTAATTCGACTGACTGTCATGATCATATATGGCATGTTTTTCGACTTTCTCGATATTGTCAAATTGGGGTTGAGAGAGGCACTTACACAGGTAAATGTGTGCAAGAATAAGCTACCATTCACCAAATAAACAAAGGCTCATGCCCTTCTTCTATGCTTATTTGAGAGGAGCAGGGTATACTACGAATGAAGTTAATAATTTTTGTATGTTTGGCGATAGAGGAATTTTAAATCATCAGTTGGAGCAACGGCATTCTCCCCTTTGCTCTAGCTGGTGATTTTCCTTTTCACAAAACTTGGGAATAATGTGGATATTGTGGAAAAGATATTCTTGATTTAAAGGAATAAGTAATAAGGGGATATGAAATTCAACATTGCACATGGTGTAAACACATATACTATGCAACATGCGCAATGCATGTATTAATAATCTCAAATAGGGTCGATTTGGTTTTCAAACATGGGGTTGCAGGTACTACCTGTACCCTTAACTCACCATGACAACAGTCATCTGTTCATTGACAGTAATAATTCACACAGATGTGAAGTTTGTCAAGTTTCGTTGGATGAAAATGTCCGAGGCAGAATTTCAGATGGCTTACAGTAGCCGTATTTCGAAAGACAACGGATGACTGGAACTACTACGAGCTATGCTTGTGAAGTAGCTCGTAGCATGTTCCATGATGCCTTGGCTTTTGCTATGATAGGTACAATGTTTCAATTTATTATCCCATATTTTCTGATAGCTGATCCTTTGGACGGCCAATATTATGATAGGTCGATAATAGATTATCATTTAGAATTGCCCAATGTTTCGGACAGTCAATCCCTTCACTATTGCATATGCAGGGATGAACAACCTCATTCAAATAGGTGGTGGAATGCAGCTTTTCGTCAGCACCTGCCGTCATATATGGTTTATGATTGGCCTTTCTCAGACCAATCAATTCGTTCAGGACTTTTCTCTTTAGAACCGCCGGTTGGTAATATTGCCCCTAATATCGATTCAGATTAAAAACAATTGGTGAATATATAATTTTGTTTAGGTTGATGGGAGGTATGTTATATAAAATGGTGTTGTAAAGTTAACGTGATTTGTAAAGAAAAGAAAAACTTAATGATTCCAACAAAAATTCTACCGGCTTTTTTTTATTTTGTACTGATTTTACCATACATCTGCATCGGCTATGTTTATTCAGATATCTTTACAGGGTTGTTGATTGATACATGACTGTTTCGCTTCTCAGATAGGTACAACCAAAGACAGATCCTATCTGAGACATTTACCTGTATTTTGGCATTTTGAGTTTTCGGGTCCTCAGATATATAGGTATTCTGTTGATATTTCTTATTAATATTGTATCATTTATGTGTATCTTAATCTTTACTATTGATGTTGATATGATGTTTTTATGTATATGATGATGCTTGAGCCATTTATCAATCGCATGGGACATGCTCTACAACAGGAGGGGCATGTATAACCAGGACATTTAGAGTTAAAAAGTTTATAAAACATTTGATAAATATATAAGGAAAAATTGAAGTCAAGTTAGGAAGGGTCAATGTACTGGGAATGTGCTTTGATCAAGTAATCAAATTTTATGGATTCACTTTTCTTCGGGGAAATGGCAATTTCTCTGAACTGACATAAACTAGGACCCTGTGATTCTACATGATTAGGTGGATGGACATTGGATACTAATGGTCAGTTTGTCAATAAAAGGGACACGCAGAGGATCAGAATTAATTTGTTTAAGTATCTTCTGGTGCCTACCCGTCTGAAATATTATTTGATATTTTGTCAGATATGTCAATGTTTGGTTGATGAATGGCTAAAAGTTGATTAACGAAGATATTTTATACTGGGAGAATTTGATGGTACCGATTAATGGACCTTTGTTTGTGAAAAACAATACCAAAAATAAAAGGACTTGAATACCAAACTGGACTTATCCTTGAGTATACCATCTGACTACATCATCCCCAGACAAAGAGTGGAGGAAATACAGATTGCCTAGGGAGAAGGGTATAACACCCTGACACCCTCAGGCAACAGAAGTTTTGCCTGTTAATGGATGACACTGAACATGCTTTAACATAATTTCTTTGTGAAAATCATGATAATCATTTAGAAAGCAGTTCCCATTCTGCCACATGTGATGGACGTAGGGTGGTTTAGTGGTTAAAGTTTTCGCTCGTTCCGCCAAAAACCCAGGTTTGATTCCCATGGGTACAGTGTGTGATGCCATTGTTTTTGCTATAATATTTCTAAGAGTGGTGTTAAACTATGCTCACTCACTTCTGCAGGCGATGGATTCATTGTGTTATATACATTTCTTGCAGTGGAGTACTGTAGTCAATTTGTCTTGGACCCTCATTTAATTGCCTGGATCCACATATTGCACCTGGGGGCTTAATAAGTATCGTGCTGTGGCCCCAGAACCTACAAGTTAGACAAAGCAGACAGATCTCTCCTGTATGTATAATGGCTACTGTTTCAGCACAATCATCTGGTGGGGTTGAAGCGCAAGTACCTGAAGCTGTCATTCCTGAGTGTGGAGGATCTGATGAAGGTTAAAAAAGAGATCTTTCCAGCTGTCAGGAAAAACAAGGAAAGGGAGAAGCAGAATGAGGCCTACACAGCCATGCTGACCAGGTGAGAGAACTGGACTGAAGGGGCCGGCCATTTCATATTCTTTAGGATGGTTGATGTAGTCTAGTGGTTTATGTGTTTGCTGGTCACATAATATTGGTCCAATACGTGAAGAATGTTTCTTGTGTTACACAACTCGCAAATTGTCATTGAGTACACACAGTACGCACAAATGAACAAAATGGACACAGGAAAAAAATCACTGTACCCAGAAGGATGCATGATATTATTGCTTGCACCCGCAACACAACTGTGACTGCTGAGTGTTTGGTTGTTTCTTTCAGAGGATAATTTCATCAGTCTACATGATCAATGATATATTCTTGGCTCAAACAAAATTTTGAAAGTATACTATTCTCTACACCACCATTCATAGGATCCTCATATTACTTGCAAAGACCCTTAAAACCAGTGATAGGCGGTCCCCGCGACTGTGAGGGAAGGTATAACCGTAGCTATTACAAGAATATTGTTAAGATGTAAGAGTAAGACCATATTCAATGAGTGAGCTGAGTTTCACACTGCACTCAGTCTGTAAATATTCGAATCCGAACCAGATGATCCAGTGATCAACATCATGAGCATCGATCTACGCAATTGGGCTACGATGTTTGTCAACTTAGTCAGCGAGCCTGACCACCTGATCCTGTTAGCTGCCTCTAACAGCAAACATGGGCTACTGAAGATCAATTTAACCTCTGATCTTCACAGCACCCTTGTACATGTACTGATGTAGGTGTAGACTGCCTGTACAGTGTAGTTTGTGTATTTTCAGCCACCTGACAGGGGAAGATGGAGTCTCCAAAAAGATAGCAGACCAAATGGACAACATCATTGATATCAGGTCAGTTGTATGGCAGTATTGTATGACTTAAGCTAAGTTTGCTAAGCTTTCCTTACGATAGAAGTTGTTTCAGTTACCTCAGATGATCAGCTTATGTTTACATTTTCCGGTAGCTTTCATCAAAACAGGACTATGGAAATCACTCAACATATCCTTATCCTTGAGCATACATGGCAGTTCCTGAGCATAGGTGATAATTACAGCATTTGTAGATTTGGCTATCTGTATAGTTCCCTGTGTTTTGTTTGCAGGGAGTATGATGTCCCCTACCATGTCCGTGTCTCCATTGATCTCAAGATCTTCGTGGGTCACTGGTACTCTGTAAGAGGGCGAGGAGGTGAACCGCCCGAGATACGGTGTCGGGAAGATTTAGTTGACAGACCGGTAATTACTTGATGTTTTTGTGAAAGTTGAAGTATCATTTACAAATATTAATTCCCAAGTTCTACTACCCTTTTGGGATCAGGTTTGAACTCTGGCAAACTGTTTTTTTGTTTGTTGCAATATTACAGCTATAAGATGAAGGTTCTTAAATAGTCAGGTTTGGACTAGACAATCCAGTGATTGACATCATGGATTTGTTTGTTGTTTAACGCCGCTCAGCAATATTCCAGCCATTTGACAATGGTCTCTAAAGAATCAAATCTGGACCAGACAGTCCAGTGATTGACATCATGGGCGTTGATTTGTATATGACATGCATTAACAAAGTCCGCAAGTCTGACCACCCTATCCTGTTATTTGTCCTTTTCAACAAATATGAGTTGCTGAAGACAGTTAGGTCAGCTGGCTGGCTATGTCTTTCCGAGTTCAGTTGGCTGAAGCGCTGATAGAAACCTGACCCCATTAAACATTCTGGAAGTTCAGTCGGCTGAAGTGCAGATTGAAACCTGACCCCACTGTGAATACTGGAAGTTCAGTCGGCTGAAGTGCTGATTGAAACCTGACCCCATTGTGAATTCTGGAAGTTCAGTCGGCTGAAAGGCTGATTGAAACTTGACTGACCCCATTGTGAATTCTGGAAATGAGACTAAATAGGAACGTGTTGTCTGACATTGGGATTTGGATTCTAGAGCTTAGAGTAAGAAATGTTAGGGATTCCTCCACTGAGAGAAGAGAGGATCAAATTGTCATTGGGTGGTCTAGTGCAAGGATCATATATTTTAATGTTTAATTGTAATATTGCTGTCTACTGCGTAAGATTATGATTAATAAATTTTAGTCATAAGATTATGGGTAAGACAGGCCTAAATGAGGATGAAATAGTGAGAGTTTGGTTGTAATAACCTAGGAACCAGTGTTTGTTGCATAAGACGTGGTTGGTTGGTTGATTATGCTGCACACAGCAATATTTCAGCTATATGGCATAAGTCCTTAAATAGCTTGGACCTGATATCCCAGTGATCAATCTCCACTACTGGGATACAAGGGTATGACAACCAAGTCAGTCAGTCTAATCACAAACCCATCAGTCGCCTCTTTCAACAAGCATGGGTTACTGAAGACCAATTGTAACTCAGATCTTCCTGGGTTGTAGTAAGACGTGACTTGCATGGTCAGACTTGTTTCATTGTGTGTCAACCTACCCAAGTTGGGTGGATTGTCAGTCAGAATAGTAATCATTGGATTGTCTGGTCTTGATTCTACAGTTTACAGCTTGTCATCATCTGAATATTGTTCCTGATGTTGTGTTAAATATATTTCAGGATCCAGTGGTGTTAGCCTACGACATTGAGACGACAAAACTACCTCTGAAATTCCCTGACCCCCAGATAGACCAGATAATGATGATATCTTATATGATTGATGGCCAGGTGCGTATGACATCCTATAGGATTGATGGCCAGGTGTGTATGAAATCCTAGATGATAGATTGACAGTTGTGTATGACATCCTATTTGATTAATGGCCAAGTGTGTATGATATTTTAGATGATAGGTGGCCAGGTGTGTATGACATCCTATAGTATTGATGGCGGGTGTGTATGACATCCTATTTGATAGATGGCCAGGGGTATGCGATGTGTGACATCTGTATGATAGATGGCCAAGTGTGTATGGCATCCTATGTGATAGATGGCCAGGTTTGTATGACATCTAATATGACATGTCGAGGTATTTGATAGATGGCCAGGTGTGTACTACATCCTGTATGATAGATGGCCAAGTGTTTTTGACATCCTATATGGCAAATGTCCAGGTGTGTATGACATCCTATATAACAGATGTCAAGGTGTCTATGATATCTTATATGATAGATGACCAGATGTTGATGACATTCTGTGTTACAGATAGGCAAGAAGTGACTAGCAGATATCATTTAGTGTTGTGTTGGAAGACAGTCTAATGTTGAGCAACTATGTTTGTGTTTCAGGGATATTTAATATGCAATCGGGAGATAGTTTCTCAAGACGTTGAGGACTTTGAGTATACACCAAGGCCAGAGTTTGAGGGACCTTTCATTGTGTTTAATGAACCAGATGAGGTCAGTTTGACATCTACATGTTGTAATCTTGTGTATCTCAACTTCCATGATATAACTTTCCATGTAGGTAGAATTTAGAAAATGTTACCTAACTAGAAGAAGCTGCTATTGAAATATGGTTTTCATGGAATAAGTATGTGTTTAAAAAGCATAAAACTGGGTGATTCATCCTTGGCTGAGTAGGGCGGTAGGGTAGCCTAGTGGTTAAAGTGTTGGCTTGTTGTGTGGAAGACCTGGGTTCAATTCCCCACATGGGTACAATGTGTGAAGCTTATTTCTTGTCTCCTGCAGTTATGTTTGCCAGAATGTTGCTAACTGGCATAAAACAATACTCACTCACCCTTTTCTCAGAGTCATTCGGAAGACTTTGGCTGGTCCAGTGTTAAGTCTTTGAAGGGCATTTAGAAGTGAAATACATAAGAATGAAGATTTTTATGGATATCAGCTTCTTTATCATGAGAACACAACGTTTCGGAGTTAATGCTTACTCCTTCATCAGGTGATGATGATCACCTGATGAAGGAGTAAGCATTAACTCTGAAACGTTGTGTTCTCGTAATATCCGAAACATGTGTGTTCTCATAATAAAGAAGTTGATATCCATAAAAATCTTCATTCTTTGGTCCAGTGTTATATCTAAATGGATCAGGTTGTTGGACTAAGTGATTTGGTTGATTGGGTGTCTTTGTATCCTAATGGGGTCTCAGTATTAATCACTGAGTTTCATCCCTTTGCTGTTCAAGGATCTACATTTGGGGATTTCATCCCGGATTTTCCTTTGTAAGATATCAGGAGTGTGAGCACCTGATCCAATTCTCTCCTCTTGCAATGATATGGTGGAAACACATAGAATCGAAGTTCTGTTCAAAATAACAATAACCCAAGTCATGTTATTTACGAACTACTGTCATGTATTTCCATGCCTTTCAGGTGTCATTAATCAGGAAATTCTTCGAGCATTTCCAGGAAGTACGGCCTCAAGTCTGTGTAACATACAACGGAGACTTCTTTGATTGGTATGTTGTCTTGGTAACGAGATGGTGATAATATAACAGATGTATGTGATGCATTCATCATGAAATGTTTTAAGATCAAACCTGTGAGCACAAATAGTGTAACATTGTTTCCCAACAGGCCCTTTGTCGAGGCACGGGCAGCTGCCCATGACATGGACATGTTTCGGGAAATTGGCTTCCAGAAGGACAGTCAGGGGGAATACAAGTCCAGGCACTCTATACACATGGACTGCTTCAGGTGAGCTGTGTAGTCTAAGTAAACTTGAGTATTATTCGTTACACTCTTCTACTGAGACAAACAAACTCTGATAGGAGGTTGCGTGAGGTACCTTTGAGATTGGCCAATCAAAACACAGATTACCAAATTGCAAAAGTGGACATTCACACATACCTTTTGAACTTTTGCATTGTAAAGTTTTTACCCAAATAATTCCGAATGTTATTTGCCGTACGAAATTCTTGGTGATGAACACGGAGCACGCTACAACACTGTCAACAGTCCCAGAAAATAGTGTTTTTGTCAACATTCAAGGATGTCAGCTTGTGGAAATATTTGCTAATGGTAACCATGTCATCAGAAAGCCCTAAGCGCAAAAATTCTATGGGTCAAATATCTGAGTTTGATGATGATGAAGATGATATTAGACAGTGCCATTACTTGACATTAGCAGTTCATCAAGACCTGCTCTTGAAGGTGATTTTGATTTGTAAGTCAGGTTGCAAATCTGATTTATCCTTGCAGATGGGTGAAACGAGACAGCTACCTGCCAGTAGGAAGTCAGAATCTGAAGGCAGTTGCCAAGGTAACCAATCCGTGCATCAGGAATTTTACAAAATTACAAATTAATTACTATTTATTGCTTTATAATAGATTGTACCTCTACCTTGAATCTCATTTCATGATCAGGTTTCTGGTTTTGGAAATGTTTTTGATGTTCTTGAAAAGATAAATAACCAAATTAATTACAATATTAGAAGGAATAACGATACTACAAGAATCATTTATCTTGGAATATTTAACTAATTGCAATAAAACTAGTCAATGTTCATTGCAAAATTATCAGCTAGTTGTCAAACTTGTTAAGGATTGATGTGCTGTTTGTCCAAGTTACAATGTATAGCAGGGTTTCTCCTTCACTTATAAAAGTAAGGGTTCAGAAAACCCCGAATCATATCAATTGTTAGCTTCAAACTACACCAATACAAAATCAGTAAAATTTGAATGTGTACACTAAAGATAAAATTTTTTTCGATTAATTTATATACTTTTCGGACTTCACGTACCTTCATTCATCAAATTTAATGACGTATTTGAACTGGAATCATTGCAAGTAACAAATGTAATTTTAGGGTAATTGTCTATCAGACATCTGAAGCTAATTTACCTTCAGATTTCCTGTGATTTGACCCACATAATGTGTACCATTGGAAAATGATGATCCTATTAGAACTATTTTACCACATGACCGTTTTGGGGTTTTTTCATTCGATTATATGAAATTGGTATGTGAAATTAAAGCTTCACTCTTATCAAGTGTCATTGTATCTTTCTCAGAATCCATCATGATTTTAAGTATTTAGTTGACTACTATTTTTGTGGTCAAACTACTATTTTTGATCCTTGAACCTACTATTTGTAGCACTTTTGGTTTTGTCATCTCTGCATGTGAGTCAGATAAATGTTGAAAAGGTCGATATCATGTACTAGTCCCACAATGTATGCACAAGTCCCACATTGTATGGATTGTTTGATCCAGTTTTGATTGTTTTCTTGTGGCAGTCGACCCATGAAGATTCAGGTTAGAATTGGCCTTCAGTAATGCATGCTTTTCCTAAGAGGCGATTAATGTGATCGGGTGGACAGACTAGCTGACTTTGATGACACATGTCGTATCACAGTTGCTTATGATGTTGATCACTGGATTGTCTGTTCCAGACTTATTTACAGACATGCACAATATAGCTGGAATATTGCTGAGTGTGGCGTCATACAACAAACTGACTAAAAGCAGCAGTCAATTGCTGGAACATGGCCAAGTGCACATTCATAAATTAGCATCAAATAGTAGAAGTTAGATGTTGCTAGTTGATGTAAAAAAATCTTAAGTGATGCATTCACTTAGCACCAACTTGTCAACAGGCCAAGTTGCGTTACGATCCTGTGGAGTTAGATCCAGAGGAGATGTGCAGGATGGCAAGTGAGGAGCCTCAGGTATGTTGCAGCTGTTTAGTCCACTATTTGCTACTGATATTTAGTAATGATCGTATAACAAAAGTTTTGGGAATCAAAAACCAATTCCACAATTGACTTTTGGAGGATTTGTGGTGAATGAGAATCAAATACAATGAAAATGAATACATTTATAATGTAATCATCAATTTTAAGAGGTTTTCCCCAGGTTTTTACAAATAAATGTTGTGGTTTTGGGGCTGGGGTTTTTTGTTTGGTTTTTCTTTTGTGTGTTTTGTATTTTGTGTTTTGTTTGGGTTGATGTATGTTTGTTGTTTTAACACTGTCATGCAACGAAATACATGAAAGACACTGAAATAATAGCTGTACAATACAAGGGGTTAAAGTATTATAATATGCATAGCTTCATGCTGTTAAGCACATGTTTGTGTGTGAAAATTCACTCGTGCTATACTAACACAACAAAATTCCGATCAATAGAAAATGTGACGTTTACAATCGATAATCATGTTGAATCCTTCCTTTGAATGATTTTCGATTATTTTGATAATGGAAACACCACTACTTAATACTTAAGGGGCTGTGGGGTAGCCTAGTGAATAAAGTGTTGGCTCATCACGCTGAAGACCTGTGTTTGATTACCAACAAAGGTGCAATCTGTGAAGCCTATTTCTGGTATCCCCCACCATGATACATCTTCGATATCTCCAGAGTATCTCAGACTCATCCCGATAAATTTATTACCTCCCTTGGCTTTTTATTCAATCAGGTGTCTACGCTGGGAGGTTGAGCGAACCAATCACAACTCGCTTTTGCTTTTCAAATTGTCTAACCGATTAAACTTGGCAAAGCAAACCATGCAGAGGTTCTCTGAAAGAGGTAGAAGGAGTTTTTGCGCATACACATGTATTTTTTTAAAAGTTTCGGACCTAAAAATATGTCTGTATGATTTCCCCAAAATCTGGGTCGCACTGTGAGCAAACGTTCGCGACCGCTACCTTTCTTGACACTGGCAAGCTTGGTTATAACAACGGCCTAGCTGATTTGCTATTGTGAGAATGCGAAACCAGCAAAGGGAGATGATAAAATTATCAGGCTGACCTGTAGATGCGTCCAGGGTATAGTAGAGACTTGTCGGAACGTGTACCTTTGAGATATCGAGGATGACCATGATATTGCTGCAATAAAGTGGCGTAAAGTCATACTCACTTGTCATCACAGTGGTGGGATGATGCTGATGATTTAGAAATTTGCTGTGTGCTTTCTGCCATATTGTTAAATTCGCACATATGCAGCAGTGGGATGTCACCATGTCTCTTTTTTTACTACAGGAAAGTTGTAGTACTAAAGGGCCAAATATGTGGGTACAATGTTCCAGATTCATATTAATTTGTAAATTGTCATATTTTGCCACCAGGAAACATCAGGGGCAGAATTGGGAGTCCACAAACGGTAGTGGTGAGAGTCACTGATTCAGGTGCAAGACATTGACATGTTCCAGCTGCATTGATGCTCACTGTATTAATCACTGGATTGTCTGTTCCAGACTTGAAAATTACACAACTTGGAAAAACACCATGAAGTTCATGAAACATATCATGAAATTGATTACATACTGCTGTCATCTGGCTGACACCCTGTGTGGAGGGTTAAACAAATTATATGTTTTTACTCTCCATGCTCACCCTCACTAATACAAGAACAGTGAAAACATTACTGTCTGTGAATGTAGTTCAGTCCAAAAAGGCAGGCTGTGCAAGAGAGTTGGCATGCCTACAGGTTACGCTTTTATCAAACTTTTAGAAACATTTGGCTATGTGTTTAAAGGGTTATGCAGATTTCAAAGTTGGACATTTCTTGAATCTGAAATGATCATATCATCTAAGTTGTTTTCTGTCCCAAGGTGTTGGCAAACTACTCCGTGTCAGACGCAGTTGCGACGTACTACCTCTACATCAAATATGTCCACCCCTTCATATTTGCCCTGTGTACTATCATCCCCATGGAACCTGATGAGGTATGGCATTGAAGTAGACGTGTGCAGTCAAAAACAGTGGTTTGCACAGGACTGAAAAAGTCTGAAATATTTACATTTTACTGTTAAAATGCCCAAATTTGTTTTTGCACTGTAAAGGGCCAAATTACCTGTCATGTTTGACAGCTGTACAAGAATCTGTATCCAAAAGTCGCTTTCACAAATAAAAGAAGCTGTTATCCATGAAGTTTGTCCTATATTGTAGTTTGTTCTGAACTTCTTTGCCACTCAAAGAAGTGAAAGGACATTGATGCTGTGATGACATGACAACCATAATTCCAATATTGACTAAAATATATTATTCCGTGCTTGTGGACGCCCAGGTGTTGAGGAAGGGCTCTGGGACTCTGTGTGAGGCACTGCTGATGGTACAAGCCTACCACGCTAACATCGTCTTCCCCAACAAGCAGGAGTCTGTTCTGAACAAGCTGACAGAGGATGGACACGTACTGGACTCTGAGACCTACGTCGGTGGACACGTTGAGGCATTGGAGTCAGGGGTGTTCCGGTCTGACATTCCATGCAGATTCAGAATGGTGAGTGTGTTTCTGAACATGACTATTGGGTCAAAGGAGGAGCAATTTGCTGTACAGAGTTACTTCCCTTGGCCATTCCATACATCTATTGTCATGGATTTGAAGCTCGATGATGTGTCCTGGTTTGTTGGCACCACACCTGTTACCCAGCTAACACACAACGTTTTCACACCGTTACATCACAACATAATGCAATGTTTCAAATTTACGTTAAGGAAATGTTATGATTTTGGCTCATCACAGTGTTATGAAGTTGTTTCTTATAAATTTCTGTCACTTTGAAATTCTTTCTTCACTTTTCAGCTACAACTGCAGAAAACAAGCAACATGCAAATGGACAAAAAAAAATTTGAATTGAACTTCTGCTTCAGGGAAAATAATTCAACTATTGGAGTTCAATAGAGGATTAAGACAATGTAAAATATGTTAGCATCAAATAGCTTTAATCTTGGCAACAAGAAAAAATGATATATCACAATGCCAGGCCATAGTGTAATTGGAAGTTTCCACAACAAAAGCATAGTGTTGTAACAGTGTTAAGTTGTTAGCTGGGTATTGTGTGATTCACCAAGTGGTGAACCAGTATTACTCAAGTTTCCTTAATTTAGCTGTTAGTACTTGAATACTTTTGCATGAGTCAATGTGAGCAGAGTGCTCTTTGGTACGATCACTCACAACTCCCTTAGGGCAATGGGGTAGCCTAGTGGTTGACATGTTTCCCCGGATTCGTTTCCTCACATGGGTACAATGTGTGAAGCCCATTTCTGTTGTCCCCCACCATGTTATTCCTGGAATATTGCTAAAAGTGGCATCAAATTAATCTCACTCACTCACTACCTCCCAGTGATTGAATCAGGAGTTTGTTTGATTTATTTTTGAGCAATAACATCAATTCAGGTGATATCTATTCATGGGTGATGGAGGAATAAAGAGTATTCAGATTTGTTATTGTCAGATGATGTGTGATTATTTCCATGTGTTTAGGTGCCAGAAGCATTCCAGACACTGATTGACAGCGTGGAGCGGACAATGAAGCATGCCATTGAGGTGGAGGAGAAGATACCTCTCAACTCAGTCACCAACTTTGATGAGGTAGATCAAACTGTACCTTAAACCTGAGTTTGAAGTGGTCAACTGCATGGTCATTAGATGGACCAGATAGATCAGATGGTCAGACTCATTAACTTGGTTGAACCAGCAAACCTGATGAGGGTTCAGTGTTAGAAGTGGTCGACTTTAATCTATCTACAAGCATTAGGTTCTCAGGCACCTCAGTATCGTCACAAAGTCAGCTGCATGTTTTGTTATTGTTACTGTTAGATTTGTACTATTAGCTTGTCCGAGCGTTGTTGCACAATTGAATTAAAAACTAAACTAAAACAGGAAATATTGAAAAGTACTATTTGCGAACTAAGCGTGACTGTCATGAATAAACTGATGAAATAATTCAAACAATAACAAAATAACTAAATGAACTAATGATTTTCTTTCAAAAGTGCTAATGCTTCATAAGTAACTCAGTGTGATACCTCAAATTCTATTATCTACTAAGGCAGTTACAATTCACGTGCATGTTCGGTGAATTGAAGCATAGCTCTTCATAAACTCAATTTGTTATTCTTAGTCACCAGAACTGAATATTAATGAATATTTACAATTTTTGAACATGGGAGTGTGTTATGGGTGCTCCAACAATAACTACAATATTGTATTCGAGAATAGTTATTCATATTTGTTACCCAGTGTTCATGATATGTTTCAAGTTCGCGATATAGTGTTTTCGTTGCAGTCCTTTTATCTACACTGTCGCAGTATCTAGCTCTTTAGCAACTAGCTATATTGAACTTCTTTTTCGACGCAAAAATAAGTTCTTTGTATCAGTCTATCTACATCCTATTTTTATGAACTAACAAACTAAACAGTGACCACATGACACTCAAACTTGATATGTGATAGTGATAGTCTACAGTACCATGTGCAGCCTTGGCAAACTAACATGATTTGTGCTACTGCAAGGGTAGTACATATTCCATTCTTCATATCTAAATTTGAAAAATGGCGCTGTTTGGTGTTATTGGACTTATCAAGTGCCTTTGACACTATAGATCAAGGAGTTCTTTTAAACTGTCAACAACGCGAATATGGTTTTCATGACACAGCCCTGGACTGGTATGAATGGTATCTCAATGGGAGATCACAGTTTGTACAGATCCAAAATGCAAACTGACCGATTTGATTTGGTGCTTTTACGCAATTTGTTCCAACGGTTTTGTCTCCAGACCACCATTGCTTGTTCATTAATGTTATATAATGAAGTCTGTACCAGGGTTTTCCAAAGTAAGCTGAGGGCTTCTATATGGAAAAGAGAGTTTCTGACAAGTGAACATTGACTCCAGATAGAAACCTGGGCTTATATTCGGGCTTTTATCCAGAAATATTATTTGAGGGTTACAATCATGAGGAATACAGAACTCATAAGGCAATAAGTGAGGGAAATCTATTTAATACTACTTTCACAAATATTGCAATGATAATGCAGTGAAACAGAACGTATACAAACTCATATATAACTCTTGTCAACTTTGAAATGTTTAAGAATTGGTCATGAGAACTATTGGGTTCAAACGAGTCAGTCCATCACTATTCTCCATTCAGAGCAATACAGGAAGGCTGGACACATTTGGGACTCTTTGGAATTAAATAGAAGCCCATGAGCATCTATTTGGAAAATAATTCTGAGTAGTAGCCAGTGGGCTTTTAAACGAGGTTTGCTTTCGTAAAACCTTGGTAGTTAAGTATATGTTTTCTTGCTTTCTATTCTTGGGATTGTTCACTTTCATCCATCGCAAAGCAATGTTACTATTAAGTGTTTCAGTATACAATGAATGAGTTTCATTTCAGGTGTGCAGTGACATTGTGGGAAAGTTGGAGATGTTACGAGACTGCCCCAACCGTTTGGAGAACCCCATTATCTACCATCTCGATGTGGGTGCTATGTATCCAAACATCATCCTAACTAACAGACTACAGGTACACCATCTTCTTCTGCACAATATACCTTTGAATCTGAAATAAGGCGCATCTTTCTCTTCCTCTCAAGATTTAATTTATACGTCTGCACGCATCTTCCACTGGAGGGCACACCTCCGTAGAAATAAAAATTGTGTATGCCATCAATCACTTAAACTGACACCTCACTGTAAATAACATTAATGTCAACTATCTTTCCCTTTAGGATACAGCTCATTATTGATTGAAATACTGTACACAATCTTTGTACAATACTTCCTGTTAGGATGGGAGTAAACTAGATGCCATCTTTCTCACCAAGCCGCACCTCATCGAAAATTACAACACTGTCCACTATCTTTCCTCTAGAGTTATGATATAAATTCACATTGGCAGTATTTCTGCCATATCATTATTAACAGAATTGTGAATTCTTTTTCGTAGAGATCCTCCTTGGGGTACTTATAAGCATTTAAATGTTCTTTAAATTCTCGCGACAGTTGTAACTATATTTTTTTCAATAAAATATATACAAAACAAAAAACATCGTTTTTGTCTTGTGAGACCACCCCTACAGGGCCCCTGGCCCCGTGACAACCAAGAGCAGGTAACTGTTCAGACTATAGCCTCCAGCAAAACACTTCCTTTTCTGTCGCCCGCCTGTGAAGACGTGCTACAGCGTTCAGAATTCTTGCTTCCAAGACTGACACAAGTACTAAGATGAGTAACTCAGAGGCTCAAACTGTATGTATGGTTTCTTTATTAGACGCATGGGCGCCTTAGGAATCATTTTTTACAGTTTACTTGTCAAAATGTTGTAACTTTTTTGCTGTCCCAGTTGGTAGCCACGTGGTTAGCATAATGGTGGAAGGCAAGCTTTTTTCCCGCCAAAACTTTTAAGTTTCATGGCGGTCTTTTTTAAAGTAAGCTTGTGTCAGCTATACTTTTTATGTACTTTTATGTACTTTATTCATATTATCTCCATATTTACTACAATTTGTAAAAAATATGTTGTAAATTATGGTGTAGTGGCACTTAGCTTTTGCCTTAACTACGTTGGTAGTTTTAGTTATTTAGCTTTGCGCCCATGCGTGTCTTGTTTCATTTGTTGTTTCATTACACTAGGAGGTTATTTGTTGCCTTGCAGTTTAAATCCTGCTCAACATGCAAATCCTCTATTCCGGCCAAAGACCTTCACGATGTTTGTCTAAGGTGCCTGGTTGAATGTCATCACGACGACCAGTCATGTGATGTGTGTGCGGGTTTTTACCCCCCAGACAAGAAAGTCAAGACACGCTGACTTTTTGTTCTATTCCATCCTACTTAAGGCGGGGGGTTGGGGTGGAGGGGGGGGTTGGGGTGTATTTGGGCTCAGGACCCTCCATCCACGCGCTCCCACAAAAAGAAAGGCGCAGCTTCCTCTTCGGAGGGGTTGGCTAAGAAGGCCAGGGTGTCTAGGGACCCTTCCCCTTCTCCTGCCACTGTATCCTCAGCACCCTACCCCTACTTCGCAAGCAGCATTAATCTCTGTTGATTCAATTAATGCCTTGTTTCAGCAACAGATGTCTTCGGTCCAATCAATGATAGATTCGGCGCTGTCTGGTTTCCGAAAGGAACTTGACGCCCGATCTTCATTGAGCGACCATGGTGGTTCAGTTGAGGGAGGCCACGGCCCGAGCTTAGGCTCGGAGAACGCTCCTCCCTCTGGGCAGCCGTCCTGCGCTTCGGACGCTCAGTCGGATTTGCCTAGGGCAGTCGGCCCCAGCTTGTCCTGTGGGACAAGTGGGGCAACGACGCCCGGTATCGGCGGCTTGACCTCGGTCAGCGCGCCTAGTGCCACAGTGGGCAGGCAGCCTAGTGCTGCTTAGCCGCTGAGGGCATCGACATCCCATCCATTCCCTGGGCTCTTGAGTCACCCTCCAGTTGGGGGCTTGCCTCAGTTGCCCAGGCGACCTAGTTCGGGCTTTGGCAGGGGCGAACCTAGTGGCTCGGCCCTTCTCAGTCTCTCTGTTCCTTCAAGTTCCGTCTCGGTAGCGCCCTCGACAAGCTCTCTTTACAGCGAGGGGTCCCTGTCTGAGGAGCTTGAGGAGATGGATATCGAGGAGGAGGGGATTGGGGAGGAGTGCGAGTCGGAGGTCACGTACTCGTTCAGTTCGTCCCTTAAACAGGTTAGAGAGAAAATTGCCGAGGTATTACCTCAGGTTTCTATTCCAGTTTCGGAGCCCGACCCCTTGGAGTTTCGGCTTCCCGGTGAGGCGTTTGCGCCTACTAAGGTCGCCGAGGCGAGGTTGCACCTGCTCCCATCGCTGGTTGGGGAGATAGTGAATCCGCTCCATTCAGGTACCCGGTCGAGCTTTGATCTCCCGGAGATTAGCCGCTGGTATCAATTGGATGAGGATTCGCTATTCGAACCGCCGGTGGTGGACGAGTGTGTGTACGCTTCTGTCACCCTGGGGGGGTCCTCCTCCTCTTCCTTGGCCTCGGCCAGGCAGGGCTGGCGGCTGCCGCCCTTCTCCATGGCCGCTCCAGCGCTGAGGTCCGCCTATCGTTCCTTCGAGGAGCAGTATAGGTGTGCAGCCCAGCAGCTGAGAGTAGTGGTCCACTCAGCTTACCTTTCTGCTTTGCAGGGGCAACTGTTGGACCATGGGAGCGCTGCCGACGACTCTCCGTCGGCAGTGTTGGGCCGGCAGCTTACGGACGTGCACTGCATTAGGTGCTGTGCCAGCCAGATGATGGGGGCCGTCATGGGGTTGCGTCGGCTATGGTTATCCGTAGCCAGGTACTCTCCCGCTACCCAGCAGGCACTCCTAGCTCTTCCCTACAGGTTGGGATCTTTCCTCTTCCCTGGGGCACTGCAGGTTGTGCGGGAGGCCACAGAGGCTGTTAGCACTTTCAAGGACTCTAAGCCCTTGTTAGAGCAACCCTCCTCGTCTCGCCAACGGCCTCCCACTTTTGCTTCAGCGTACCCTTCGGGACTAAGTGGACTGCTCTGCTGCAGCACAAACGAAGCACGAGGGCGAAAGGCAAAGGCAAGGGGCCTGCGTTGCAGCAGTTGCAGCAACAGCAGCCTTTTCGGGGCAAAGGGAAGCCAGTTCGTCTGATCTCACGAGTCCTCTTGCAGCTGACCGCACAACCAGCTCGGCTACTTGTGCTTCTGGCACCGCTTTGGTCAGCTCAAAGCGGGTTTCCGGTAATTCTCAGGTTTCTGGCTCAGCCTCCTGTTCTATTACCCTTTCGACCGGACTTACTATACCAGAACGGAGCGCCACACCCCAATCCCAGGATTCAGTGGGTGGCTTGGCCGCTGTCCGGAGTTGCCTCCATGTGAGAGGAATTCCTGCACCAGTTGCAGACACAATTCTGCAACTGATTCGACGAACGTTCAATATGAGGATAGATGGGCTGGTGTGTCGACAGGGGGTTTCTCGATCCCTTTTCTGCAGATCTAGTATCTGTGTTGGAGTTTTTACAATCTAAACTGGAAGCCGGTCTGGCCGCTTCTACAGTTACAGGTTACTCCAAGGCAATCTCTGCCTTCCACATTCCTGTCGATGGTGCATTATTGGGGCAGCACCCTCTAGTCAGCGCTTCCTTGCAGGCGTGGACAGAATCTGTCCATCTGTCTGGCGGATTAGTCCCCCGTGGGACTTGCCAGTCGTTTTTGATTGGCTGTCCGGTCCTCTTTTTCAAAATCTGTCGGCTCTGTCCCTCCAGCTGTTGACATGGAAGACTGTAACTTCTGGCAGGCGGGTAGGCGACATACACGCTATGTCCGCCAACCCTGCATTAATGGTGTTTCACAAAGACAGAGTGAGCATTCGATTGCCAGATACTTACCGTCCTAAGAGAGATAGCACCTTTCACGTAACGGCGCCTATTGAGCTCCCTGCTATCACGCAGCCTTCGCCGCCCGGTACCTCTCTTTGACGTGCTCACGTCTTAGATGTCCGTAAGACCCTTAAGGCTTATATCAAACGAACAAAAGACATTAGGAAGAATGATCAATTGTTCTGCTGTTATGGTGGTGGCAAGGCTGGCTTTCCGGCGAACAAGCACACCATATCTAGGTGGCTTGTCTCTGCCATTTGTATGGGATACACCTCGAAAGGTCATACGCCCCCTGAGGGTTTGAAAGCTCATTCGGTTAGGGCTGTGGCGATGTCTAAGGAGTTGCCCATTGAGGAGATCTGCTCCGCGGCTATTGGGAGCCGACCGAGCATGTTCATCCGTCATTACCAGTTAGACAGACTGTCAAGCGAGCGTGCTCGGTTTGGCCAGTCAGTTCTCACCAGTGGGCAGGGCACGAGTGCCCTAGCCGATTGAGCTACACTTGCATTTTATGAACGATCATTTGACGAACGATCATTTGACGAACGATCATTTGACACTGTAGCTGCAACAAGTAGACTGGTGGTGGTGTCTTACCGTATACTTTCCATCTTTTATCCCGATGGTGGGCTCTATTATGGTGGTGGTATTTTTTGCTTTACCGGTCTAGACTGCCTCAGTCCTTCCCTAGCACCTTGGCCGGTGCATGAGAATGGACCCTGATATATCGGTCACCTGTCCTGACTCCCGTTTTTTTGAAGAAAAAAAAAAGGGGGTGGGGTGGGGGGGGCAATTTTTTATAGGCACCCTACGACTTTCTCGTAGAATGGTTGGGTTAGACCGTGTAATAGCCTGGCCCTGGTCTGCACCCCCGCCGCAAGGCACAGAAGGTCACGTGACCAGGTAAGTTTGATTCCTTGTTACTTTCAGTTCGTAATAAAGGTTATCATCTTATGTCAGGTTTATGAGCAGACAGAATGCCTCTCCCTAAGATCAGTCTTTTGGAGTCTGTCTTATGCTTATAAGTACCCCAAGGAGGATCTCTATGAAAAAGAATCGAACAAACCTGTAGATTCTTTGAATAGAGTCCTCCTTGGGGTAAGGCCACCCACCTCCCCACATTCTGTCTGTATTGCTTACAGAACGGAAGTGTTTTGCTGGAGGCTATAGTCTGAAGAGTTACCTGCTCTTGGCTGTCACGGGGCCAGGGGCCCTGTAGGGGTGGTCTCACAAGACAAAAACGATGTTTTTTGTTTTGTATATATTTTATTGAAAAAAATATAGTTACAACTGTCGCGAGAATTTAAAGGACATTTAAATGCTTATAAGTACCCCAAGGAGGACTCTATTCAAAGAATCTGCAACCTCCACAGGTTTGTTCGAGTTCATTTGAACAAAAAAAATAAAGAAAATGTCACACTATGTACATGGTGTAATCTGTTACTAGAAGTAATAATGCTATGAGCACAGATGTGTTGTCCATCAAAATGTGCCAGGTCGACTGATCATCTATCAATGTCAAAGTTGTGCATTGAATGTAAGAAGTGAATTCTTGTTCTCAAGAAGTGAATGTAAGAAGTGAATTCTTGTCCAGCCTCCAGCCATTGTTGACGAGGCGACGTGTGCTGCCTGTGACTTCAACAAGCCAGGCGCCCTTTGTCAGCGGAAGATGCCTTGGATGTGGAGAGGAGAGTTCAGTAAGTTTTTACTCTCTTTCTAGCAAATACAAATTATAAAGCTGTATTGAGGTTTGGAGACGAAGTATTGCAACCTGTGTGGAGAGTATGTGAACAGAACATATCTCTGTAGTGTAGTGGGTAGGTGTCTGCCCCAAGAGATTTTTTGGTTTGAACCACTAGCTGTGCCATACCATGCCATTTTTATTGTTGGCCTGCCTCGCTCAGCATCCAAGCGATGAAACAAGGTCTGCTCAGCTCAAGGTTGGCATGTGTGTGGAAAAGCATGCATGAGTATCACCCCTATTTCAAACTCCCCTACAAAATATAACATCCTGGAAAAGCAGCATTTCATGTGATGCATGAATGGTGAAAGATATGGCCTTGAGCGAGCAAGTTTAGTTTTAAGTCTCTCTGCCAGCAAATACTCCAGCAATATCACAGCAGGGAGAAAGCCTAAATGGATTTCACACATTGTAACCATTAGGGAATTGAACCCAGATCTTCGGCGTGATGACCACAAAGTTACCCCAATCACAGTGAGAGTAAGCATAGATTCTTTTTTCAGTGCCAGCCTCTCGGAATGAGTTTCATCGCATTCAACAACAGTTGGAGAATGAGAAGTTCCCTCCACAATTTCCTGGAGGGGAACCGAGGGCATTCCACGAGCTGCCAAAAGAGGAACAAGCCGCCATTGAGAAGAAGCGTCTGGCAGGTAAGTATCCTGTGACATCTTCATGATTAAATTAATGTCAGAACTGCATTCATACTTTTAGATATGGTTTAAGCTGTCACAAATGTTCTTACGGTAATGTAAGTTAAAATACAATTTCTAGCTTGATTCAAGCATAAGTGTATTTAAACAAATCAAAGTCACTTGGCTGATTCTCCAGAACCAATGCATCTTTTTATATAAATTATGTGGCTAACATTTGCTCACCAGACCTGTTGCATTATCAATACTTCTTGACACAGAGGTGCAATATCATAATAAATGGTTTGATATTCATGAAGTGGCACAATAGTGCATGAAGGTGCCAATTTAAACACAAGCTTCTTACCTATTGTATGCTGATGTTTCCTATGCCTAACCTTCCAACCCACTCAATGTTCAGAGTACTGTCGAAAGGCGTACAAGAAAACCAAAATAACTCGAATGGAAGAAAGAACAGCTACTATCTGTCAGCGAGAAAACTCCTTCTACGTGGACACAGTGCGAGCTTTCCGTGATCGTCGGTACGAGTTCAAGGGTCTGACCAAAGTTTGGAAGAAGAAGTTGAGTGAGGCTGAGGCAAAGAAAGATGCAGTTGAGACGAAGCGAAGCAATGGAATGGTGGTGTTGTACGATTCCCTGCAACTGGCGCACAAGTGCATCCTCAACTCCTTCTATGGCTACGTCATGAGGAAGGGGTGAGTGCTCTCCCAAAATAGGAATTTTATGATCATAAGAATGAAAATGAATTAGCATTTGAAATGTTGTATAAAGTGGGGCAAATTATCTGGGCATACAAAATAGTGGAGGATTTCAAGATCGTTCTAATTAAGCTGGCCAAGGCAGATATCTGGCGGTTATTCTTACATCCCTTTATTGTACAAGATACTTAGATCCACAATGTCTCAGTTCACCCAGGTGTAAGATGGGTACCAATAAGGATGTGCTGTATGCTCCACAGAGAGGGTTTGAAATTAACACTTTGAGGTAGCAAATTTGCTGTTCAAAATCTTACTTTGCCACCTTAAAAACACACACAGTAGCAACAACTTGCTACCTGGTATTGTTTTGTGAAACTGCTTATGTTCATTAATTAGTCAACATTTTCAAATAATTGATCTTCACTTGTGCACTTTCACCCGTACACTTACTAATACTGGTATTTTACTATCCTAAAGCTCTCATTAGTCACAAATAATTGCGTCAGAAAATCAGTCAACCCTTGCGCACTAATGCAAGGTGTAACTGATAAACTCATATGTATACGTGATAATTGGCAGGATATTGCTATACAGGATCAAAATCAATACACAGCTCCTTAAACCCATTAAGAAATGGTCTAAAGTAACACATGCTTGTCATAGAAAGTGACTTAATGTGATTGAACGGTCAGGTTCACTGTTGCATGTCTCAGTTGCATAGATTGATGCTCATGATGCCAATCACTGTATTGTCTCACTCCAAACTCGATTATTTGCAGTTGTATAACTGGTAAATTACTGATTGTGGCGTTAAATAACAAACAAACCCACAAATCATTGCTAAGAGCAGCACACGTGTGGACTTTATGGAAGGGACATTAATGGATAAACAAGATATTGCTCATAAGGTCATGGCGCATGTGGTTATGTCAGCTGTATTGTTTTGTTTTTCCAGAGCCCGCTGGTACAGCATGGAGATGGCAGGGATTGTTTGTTTTACTGGCGCCAACATCATCAAGAAAGCCAGGGAGATAGTTGAACAAATCGGGTAACAACCATCCCTTGATGTATTTCCCTTATCTTTGGCGTTGTATGTTCATAATGATTATGAATTATGATGAATTATAATGACATTTTTCCTTCAGTCATTAGATTTTACTTTCTGGTTTTTATTCTTGACATTAATACTGAAGTATTCAATGCTAACATTTGCACTTTGCCAGCGGCAGCGATTTTGTCACTGTTTTTGAAAGATTTTGATAAAAATGTCTGAATAGTAAAGATCCAACTCAGACAAGAAAGAAATTTTTTAGGAAGAAATATCCTTTCCCTCCCCTGCTCATATGTTCAGTACTTGATTGTGAAAGATTTGGTGATGTGTGTGGAACGTTTTCAGACGCCCTTTGGAGTTGGACACAGATGGAATCTGGTGCGTTTTGCCAGCAACATTTCCTGAGAATTATGTTGTCAAGACAACTAATCCAAAGAAGGCCAAAGTTACCATATCTTACCCTGGTGCCATGCTCAATGTGATGGTCAAGGTAGGATTAGAACTATGTATTGGTGTATTGTAGAGTTTAGATCTGCCATGGTGCAGAGTTCGAAAAATATATGCCGGCCTGGAGGCCCAGTGCTGATTGTTATTGTATTGGGAAGGTAGTTTCAAATATCTGAGGGTTCTTTTTGCCTTTGATGAATTATCTGTCATTTCTGTTTCAACTGGAATCTTTCCTATATATGTTTTCTTTATTAACATTTGGGAATCACCCATAATCCTTCATGTTACGATAACTTAAAGTTTCACTTCCTGGTGGTTTGCGCATAGGAATGGGAAATTCTCTCTGCGCCATAGGTTTTTTGCTAACTGATTTCTTAAAAATAGTGTAAAATTGTTACAATGTGGTCTGTTTTGTTTTCATTGGTTTGACGTTAACAAAATGGACCTTTAGATTGTATTCAGGGAGTGTAGATTATAAAGCCTGCAGGCAGTAAAACTATGCAATACCCAACTGGCAAATTAAAGTATTGCAAACACTGCCATGGTGTGAATGAAAGGTGCCTCAAGGCATGTTTAAGGACTGCTAAACTCAATTCCCTATCTCCATGTTTCATATCCGCTAAATCCCCATGTCCATTTTTCAGGACCACTTCACCAACCACCAGTACCAGGAGTTGGAGGATCACAATACTCTCAGCTACTCCCTGCGCAGCGAGAACTCCATCTTCTTTGAGGTGGATGGACCATACCTGGCCATGATCCTTCCTGCCTCGAAAGAGGAGGGCAAGAAACTGAAGAAGAGATATGCAGTGTTTAACTTTGATGGCTCTCTGGCTGAACTGAAGGTAACATGCCTTTTCCTTAAGAATCAGTGTGCGATATGGTTTCTAAATTTTTCAAGCCAGTCAGGATAGTTATGCCTAAAACTTCTCACCCACAAAATAATTCACTAGCCAGAAATTTGAATGTAGAAACCATGCCAAAGATTACATAAAGGGAAAATAGCATCAAATGCAAATAAGAAAACACATCTGAATTCACGAAAATTCACTAGTCAATTGGTTTCATCTCAAATGTGCCCTTGGACAGTTCTTGAAACAAATTTTTGATATTGAAGGCCTAAATGAAATCTGTAGGTCACTCACTCACTCACTATGTCACTCTAGAGCTAGAAGTATTTTCAATAAAAGGATTTATGGTGGAGTATAGTTGGAATGTTGAAATGAATTAAATTGAAAAACAGATAAACATATGGGTACTTGCAAATTCATGTTGGCTCTTAAATGCTATGAAAAAAAAATAATATGTGCAAAATGATTCAGAAAGAATTTTCTGTTACTGAAGGGATTTGAAGTTAAGCGTCGTGGAGAACTTCAGCTCATCAAGATCTTTCAGTCGTCGGTGTTCGAGGCATTTCTGAAAGGCACTACACTTGAGGAATGTTATGATGCAGTTGCAAAGATTGCCGATTACTGGCTGGACGTGTTGTACAGCAAGGCTGCCAACATGCCTGACTCCGAACTGTTTGAACTCATCGCTGAAAACCGTAGCATGTCCCGTAAACTGGATGATTATGGCGAGCAGAAGTCAACATCCATTAGCACAGCTAAGAGACTTGCAGAGGTAGGATGAATGTACTGCTTGTTGGAAAACAGTGTCGCTTTGAACCAAGAATTTATATTGTTGACATTTAAGATTGTTGAAGAGGAACAGTTTTATGTATGCCCAACTTCTTTACTGTTTCAGTGTAAAATTATCAAGCACATTATGTTGATGATGTTAGCATTTACGTTAAAATGTCACATCCGTTGCAGTAAAGAAGATATCTATACATAAAAATTGTTCATATTCATCATGTATACACGATTCTAAATGTCACTTAAGTATAGTAAAGTATTTTGTAGCTGTGTATAATAAGTTCAAAGTCATTATTCGATATAGAGTGGCTATGCTGGGAATGAGCTAGTTATTTTAGGAAAGCATCGATGGGTATTCTGATTTTGGGTATGTCCCACATGGGCAGTCAAAGAATGGTTTAGTCCCAAGTGACTACTTTGGATTAGTGATCCCAGCTGGTGTTCTACGATAGAGTTGGTCCATAGTGGGTAATCTTTAGATGAGTTAATCCCATTGGGTTTTATAGGATAGAGAAGGTCATAGTTTGTATTCTTGAGTTCTAAAGGATTAAGTCAAGGAAATGAGTTGATCCAAGGTGGGTATTCATCGCTATGTTTGGCCTCATGGGGGTATTTTTGAGATAAAGTTGGTCCCATGTATTCCTGTGTCCAGCTAGTCCCTGTTAAGTACTATAGGATGGAATTTGTACTGATGGGTGTCTACTCCTGGGTGGATTTGTCTACTCCTGGGTGGATTTGTCTACTCCTGGGTGGATTTGGTGACCAAAATTCTGACATGTCTTTTCATCAGTTCCTTGGAGATCAGATGGTGAAGGATGCTGGACTCGCTTGTCGATTCATCATCGCCAAGAAACCTGAGGGTGCTCCAGTCACAGAGAGGTACAGTGCTGGAACTTGTAAAATGTTTCTATATGTATTACATCACAGGTTTACGACTTACATATCATACAGTACGGACAAGTATGCATAATGGAGGCAGAATGAATACATATTTGACAGATACACAGTGATATTCACTGTGCCAAATTATTGACAAGGAGGGGTGGTGGTGTAGCCTAGTGGTTGAAGTGTTCGTTTGCCATGCCAAAGACTTGGGTTCAGTTCCACATACAGGTACCATGTGTGAAGCACGTTTTTTGTGTCCCCCACCATGATATTGCTGGAATTCGGCTAAAATCTTAAAAAAAACCATTTTCACTCTTTGACAAGGAATATACAAATCCCGTGATCACAGTAAGTATTAGAACTTTTGGGTTCCATAGATCACACCATTTCACTGGATGGAATATAACATAGGAGTACTCTCTGTATATTTGCTGAAAATTCGTAGGCTGGGGATCCTGTCATGTGGTTGTATTGATCAAGGTAAAGCTCCAGATTCTATATCTACTTGTCCGCTTGCAACTAAAGATTATTTTACAGTATGTCCTGTATAATTTACAGTTCATAACTCTGAGTTCATCCTTCAAAGCAAACTGAGATGTGTTTCTTTCCAGAGCTATTCCTTTAGCTATTTTTCAAGCTGAACCTAGCGTCAAAAAACACTTCTTGAGAAAATGGTTGAAGAAAGCTGATATGTCCCACTTCGATATACGAGAGGTGAGTCCAAACATATATCACTTCCTGTTTTATCACAGCTTGATGTGTTGTGTCAGTGAGACAGTAATTTAAGATTTTACTCCCACATCAAACTTCCATGCTGTGAAGGAATTGAAATACAGTTTTAAACCCTTAACAATATGCATATTAGCTGACTGTTCGGCTAACAATGCTATAAAGGGTTTGCAAGAGCCTGAAATTCGGACAATTTACTTTACAAAAAGTCCTGAATTTGTTTTTTGTTTGAAAATACCCTGACTGCCTGTGATTTGCCTCAAATAGACCCTATATTTAGCAATGTCAAACGTCTAAAAAAGAAACTAATGCATAATAAAAATGCCATGCAATGACAGGTTGTTGTTTAATCTCTGCTTTGAAGAAAATTGTATCAAAAAATTATTTCTGTCTGATGGTCCGTCCCACATTTGACCAACCTGATCGATTCAACCGTATTTATGTGTGCTTCTGTAGATACAGATAATATGTTGATTGTGCCATGGGAAAAGCCCAAAAAGGCCTTGGTTTGAAAGCATTCCATGTGCCTTTTCATAATTACTGGTGACCTATTGCACCTGTTTTTAATGAATACAAATATCCTTGAAGGTTCTTCAACTACCTGGAATGACAGGATTCACTTGAGTATTTTGTAAATGAAAATGTATCCATTCCTGAAGTTAATTCATCTTTCACCATTGTTAGACTCTTGAATTTATTAAACCAGTGTTTTCACCTTGTTTAACTGACTTTGGTGTTATTTATCCAAAGGAGATATGAAAAATGTTATTCATCCAAGCCAAAGAGGATTATTGTCCACACTCTTACAAATTTAATTGGACAGTAATGCGTCACTGTCATGATAAGTTGACTATGTCAGTTAGTGACGATGCATTGAACTATAGACTGATTGCAATTGTTGAGTCTCCGATTGCAATTAATCGATGGTAAAAGCAAAAAATTATTGATTCATTGACAGTATGTGTGATTAGTGAAGTAATTGACTTCCACTGATAAATGAACAGTGCAGAACCCTGGAAGTTACAGATTTGAGTTAAGAATTGTGAATAACAACAAGTTCATGTTTTAGCTGTTTGCTTGATTGGGTTTCAAGTTTCTTGTCAGGTGCTGAAAGAGACTGAAACTACTTCAATTTGTTTTATTTTATATAAACTATGCATTCATTTGGGAAAATGACATCAAAGAAGATAATTCATGGAGAGAAAAATATTGTTATAGTATTGCAGTAGTTGGTTGCACTAGACTATCGCTATCACAATAACATGTTGCCATAGATAAATGTTATTGCCATAGTTGCTTTCCTTGAATAGTTACCCCTACTGTCAATTTGGTCAAAACGTGCTCAAGCTCATTTTGTTATTGTTTTACTGAATACAATGAATGATACATCACTGCTACCTTATCATTTGTGAACCAGTATTAATATTGTTACCCAATAGTAGTAAAGTGTGCCATATTTGCCTCATTTGGGATTCATTGCAACCCTGTTAATGAGTGATCTGGAGGGACAGTTTGAGGGGAGTGGAACTGTTTTCTATCTTTGTTGTAAGTTGAACTAGGCATTGTCTAGTTTGATAGTATTGTAATGACATCTGATAACCACTTGCTTCACAATGACATTAGAATCTATGTGAACAAATCATACAGTATGGAGAAATTATATTTCCATAAAAACTGTTCTTCAACTTCTGTATTAGAGTGAGTGAGACATTTTGGTCTTGGGTCAGTGACAGTACAGTTAGAACCTACACCGAAATGTTGCTGTCACTGTTATAAAGAAGTCCTTCAAACATGTATTGTCATCCTTCTTTCATGGCCCCTGGTTTCAGATCCTCGACTGGGAGTACTACATCGAGAGGCTGGGTGGAACCATCATGAAGATCGTCACAATCCCAGCAGCACTTCAGCAGGTGAGTCATCTTCTGGCAATATCACATTGCCGCCATTGTCTAGAAAATAGGGTGACTGCCTTGCCTACAGAAGGTTTGGTGTCAAATCGTGTGTGTTATACTAGCAGATTGTTGACAAACAATAGTTGTGGTACTAAGGTTCTTGAGAGACATTTAGAAGTTGGTATTCTAATAAACGACAAAATGTTATGGATGTCAGTTACTTCTTTATAATTTGCATGTTTCTGGGCTATTCCTTTATAGGTTGAATTGGCATTTTTTATGATTTGTTTCGGTAAGTGCATACCGAAAGGTACCAGAATCTGCAAAGTTGTGTTTTACGTTGCATGTGACCTTTAAATGGGCAACTGATTTTGCATCTTAAGTGGTATCAGCGATCTTGGGTAAATAATATCAATGTTTATTTGCTCTTAACTTAACTTCTGGATTTCAATTGTCAATAAAACGTCTCATGACAGGAACTGAGCAGCCGCCCTACCGATGAAACTTTTTTTGCACTCCAATCGTGCGCACACCTCCCCATTATAGCACTAGCAATGTAATCGTTGAAATCACCAGAACATCGAATTCAGCTCGCTTTGGGATACAATAGGGGAGGTGATAGTCTAACGACATACAAAAGTTTGGATAAGATACTATGGAAGGTTGGGGATCCAAGGTTTTACTCGACACACAAATGTGGTTGGATATGCACAAGTATCGAGAATGGACGGAGGAAACAATCACTGTACCCAGAGGAACACACAATATTATTCACTGGACCCACAACACATCTGTGTCTTTCCTAAGTGTTGGACCCACAACACATCTGTGTCTTTGCTAAGTGTTGCGTTTTTTCATTCTAAGCAGTGACATTCATCATTTCATCCATCTGACTACAGGATCAATGATTCATTGACCAATCCAGTCTCTGAAGAAATTATCAAAACATACAGTGACATGAAAGCAGTACCACGCTAACCATTCCTTTGTCAGATGAACCGTGTTCAGGCAGAGGGATTCCTATTATTCATTTAAATATAAATGAAATTAGATTATTTGGTTAGACATAAAATATATCATAAACATTTGCTATTTGATTATTTTTTCATGCAAATCTATAAAAAAATAATATACAGATTAAAAAATGTCTCCCTCTCTCCTCCATAATCAGTTTTGAAAACTGTTTTTGAATTACCTCTATGTATACTAGTGTTTCTGATTATATCCAGGTACCAAATCCTGTGCCTCGTATTCCTCATCCAGACTGGCTACACAAGAAACTACTGGAAAGGAATGATGTCTTCAAACAGAAGAAAATCAGTGAGATTTTCGCACCAGTGGCAAAGAAGACAACCCAGGTTTGTTAACTTTCTGCAGTAAAAAGTCTCATGAAGGTCATAGGTCAAGTTGTGTATGTCTAAATTCTGTTCTTTATTAAATTAAATATATAGGGGATAGGTATTTCATAGATGTGAAAAGCTCAGATGTTGTGTTTGACACATGTGAAGTGCTGAGGTAACAGAGAGGAGTGAATTGAGAGGTAACTTGACTTCATGTCAGGTCTCATGGGTATCTGGTTCAGAATTATTCTTCAGCATCCCATGCTTGTCATAAAAGCATAATACGCACCATCGTTTAATAATACCGTAGACTGATGCTTATGGTATCAATTACTGAGTTGTCTGGGCTGGACTTTGTTAATTAGCATTAATATTGATGGTGAGGGTTGTTAAACCTCAAACAGAAAACATTGCCACGTCTGCTTCCAGATGGGGATAGAAGAGGACTCAGAGGATGTGGTATTGTCCTCCCAGAATGGCATTGGGGACATAGAGGACATTGGAGGACGTACACCCAGGTCAGGAATGGCCATATCCCACAAGAGGAAGCGAGGAAACTCAGACACGGACACGTCAAACACACAGCTGGACTCCCAGACATCTGATCTGTCCCAGAGCTGGAGGGATGTACTTGGTGCTCCCCCTCCCATGGGCAATACGAAGGTGAGTTTGTGAGGGTTACCTCCCCTTCCATGGCCACACGAAGTTGTGTTTGTCAGGGTTACCTCCCATCCCATGGGCAATACCAAGGTTTGGGTTAGCTTCCTCCTCCCCGCCATAGACTTCTATAGTAACCTTATATTTTTTCAAAAAATATGCAGGCTATCGACAGCCATTCCATGTACACATGGGCATAACCCATGGTGATAAAAGTGACAGCACTAAATGCTTAAAATTGTGGTCAGTTTTAATAACAGGGTGGATGTGCTTTTAAAACAAATACACATCTTACACTATTTCATCCAATCACAGCTGTAACAGGCCTTTGTCCGTTTGAGGTGTTTCCATACGGTCCTCGCTCGGGCAGCATGTGATATTGATATAGTGTAGTGGAACCACCAGGGGATAGTTTGTCAGGAGTTACCTCCCTTCTATACAGCATATAGGGGATAGTTTTTCAGTATTTAACTCCTTCCTTGTGACACTAATGGGATGGTTAGTCAGGAGTTAACTTTCTTGGTTGGTTTGTCTAGGGTGACTTAGTACATTACCTCCCCTCTATGTTTTTCAGGAGGAGAGGAAGGTATGGCTAGAGTACCATAAGAAGAAGTGGCAGATGCAGGCCAAGGAGAAGCAGGAGAGGAAGAGACGGAGGCTGGACTTCGACACCCCAGTTACTGCTGCCCTACCAGCGCGGGGTCTGGGCGGATTCCTGCGACGGACAGCCCGTAGTATGATGGACATGCCGTGGCAAATTGTACAGGTCAGAGACACACCGTGTGTACACTTCTATGCTGTAGTGTAATGAACAAAAGTATGTTGTTATCCCCCATTGACTAATGTCTTCAAAAGGTGCCATATTTCCTCCAATAATCACCTGGCTGCTTATTTTTTTCAGCAGAGTTGCATACCTGGCACTTATTAAAGACCCAGTGCTTTCATGCTAACTGATTCTACCATGATTGTTACTGACCTGCTTTCCCACCCAGCGCATTTTAAAAATCCCTTCGCTTATAAGAAATCCCAATGCTTATTAGAGGAAATATGGTATGCCTGAATAAGGAAGAAATGTGTCACTTGATGGTTTCTGATTAGTTGCATCTTTACCTGTGTATGCCAAAATGAATAGTTCAGAATGTTTATGATGGCACAAGAGATAGAAGTGAGACATATGAACTTATGTGAAAGAGTTGAAATTCCCTCTCAAAAAAACCAGACTCAAGCTTGAAGACTTCATTGTTCAAATAAATGAGATCTGTATGGTCTGTGTAATCCCAAATGGAATTGTGTATGCATAGATAAGGAAGTTTAGGACATCCATTTTGTGCCCACATGTAAGAAACAACATTTACTTGTCGAGACAGATTTGTATCAGTAGAGGTACATGCATGTTGTTTGTCCACAGTTAATGGAGACCAGCCTACCTGGCCAGTACAGGCTCTGGGCTCTCATTGGCAACGACCTCCACTGCATCAAACTCAACATTCCTCGCATCTTCTTCGTGAACCAAAAGAATCCCAAGGATGGAGAGGGAGCCAGTATGTCATCATAATATATTGCACTTTCGTATGTTTTCTTGTAAAGGTTGTTGCAGAAACTGTTGGTGCTGGAATTCTAGCTTAGACATGGTCTCTATGAATCTATATTGATGGTTGACATTCTCTTATCATAACGGGACATCACTGAACATTTCCCATGATGTCAGTCACTAGACTGTCTTGTCCATATTGTGTGATATGACTAGAGTATAAATATAGAGCAGAAATGTTGCGAATGGTGACTTAAGTGTCATTATTTGCTGATGACATAGATTGATGATCATCCATTCAGTCATCAGATTGTCTGGTCCAGACCATCATTATATGCCTGGAAAATTTAGTTAACAGTCATGCAAACTTGAACTATTATATCATCTGTTTGTAGTGTTTCACTAAGAGTGCTGTTGTTTTCAGTGTGGAGGAAGGTTCAGAAAACCCTGCCGCGATCACATCCGGTGTTCCATCTGTACGAGTACTCTGTGCCAGAACATATTTACCAGGAACATACAAAGTAAGTGTAGATTGTCAGCATTCATTCCCTATCGGATCAGAATTTCAACGACTGCTGATAAGCCATCTGGAATTAGATTGTAGTTTGATATAAACATTGATTATTGTGCAAATCTAGCTAGACAGAGCTAATTTTAGACTAGTTGCTGATGTCATACAAGAAGATTATCAGGGGAATGTGGTCCATCTGGAAGTATACTTGGTCTATTGGACGAGGGGCTGCAGTTATTACATGCCTTGCTTTCTTGGCCTATTGGGGTGGTTGGGTAGCCTGGAGGTTAAAGTTTTCTCTCATCTCACCTAAGTTGATGTTCTGGTTCTCTGCATGGGTACAATGTGTAATGCCAATTTCTAGTGTTCTTTGCCATGATGTTGCTGGAACACAGCTTCAAGAGACTTGAAACCCCACTCACTTACCTTCAGAATATTGCTTTGTGCTGTGTTGAATGACAAACAATGACAAACATAATGTTACAAATTATTGTTTGATTGAAAGTATTGTCAAAGTATTGCAAAGTAATGCAGTGATTAATCTATAGCATCCATTATGATATTGTTTGTTCTGGAATGTTCATTTTATCGTTGTTCATCCAATAACATCGTTCATATTCTTGCTCCAGTGATATCAATGCTGACCTGTCGTCCCCAGACATTGAGGGTGTGTACGAGACACAGGTGCCCCTTCTTTTTCGTGCCTTAGTTCGACTTGGCTGTGTTGTGACAGTCAACAGAGACTTCGCCAAGGTCATGGCTGGAAGGGTAAGTGAAACCAGAGCTACTGGAGACCATTACAAACATGTTGCAGTGATATCCAGTATATAGTGAGTATTGGCATAATGGACCATTCATTTCATGCCCTTGTAACTCAGGCATTTTGGCGAGTTTGGTAGGTGGGTGTGCAAAAGGATTCAAAAGGTCTTAATGTTGAAGATTGTGTTGAAATGAGCTTGAGTTTGTGCTGAAAATGACCTTGACTGTTGGATGTGTGTTTTCAAATATCCTGAATGTTGGGTTTTGTGTTGAAATAGCTTTGAATATTGGGTTTTGTGTTAAAATAGCTTTGAATGGTGCTGACTGTGGTGTAATGGCCTTGGATAGTGGAGATTGTTTTGAAATGGCCTTGAATGATGGAAACTGTGTTGAAAATGGCCTTGAATGTTGGAGAGTGTGTTGAAGTGGCCTTGTATTTTGAAGACAGTGTTGAAAATGGCCTTGAGTGTTTCTATAGTTTGAGTAGAAATTGCCTTGAATGTTGGAATTCGTCTTGAAATGTCTTGAATGCTGGATGTTGCTCTCCAAAGTCAAATGTGTATGACCATCTTTGTGTGAGTGTACTGTTTGGTACCTTAAAACATACATATTCTCTCAACAGGAAACTGACACATTTGACTTGGACAACTTGGAGTTCCGGACATTGGCCCAGTTCTCCTACCTTGACCCTGGGACCATCAAACACCTGTATATCTACCACCATGTGTGGTAAGTGAACATCTCAACTGAGTCAACAGGAATGATTTTTTTTATAGACAACTTCTTTATTGCAATGGATGTGACTACCAGAACTACCAGAGTTATTTCACAGATGCTCACAGGATCAACATAGTTCACAAATGCCCAGCTGTGACATACTTGTCAAGGCTGAGTGATGTCAGTTGTTTTACTTTGTGCTTAGTGCTGCCAAGAAGCTGCTGAAGCTCTGGGAATACCATTGCTCGGTGATGACAAACACGCGGGTGACATACAGCTGGTGGAACAGCGCTTACACACATTTCAGTGCAACTTAGCTCAGCCACCTACCAGTCAGTGCTGTTCCACCAGCTGTTTGTCACCCCTCACGTTTGAAGAGTGAAAATAAACCAATGTTACATAATAGTCTCTTAAACAACTTTTTTTGTGATCAGTCATAAAATGTCGCATATCAGATCCTGTTGGATATAGAGGTTTCAGAACCTTGTATCTATTTATGTGTATAGTGCACTTATCCCTATTTTAAGTCATTTATTGTGCTCATTTAAACCCAAACAGACTGTATATGAACATTTTTAATGTATGACTTGCATGGTAATACAATGGGTCAGCACTATGAAACTGGCTCTCTTTTGTTCGTTGTTGCGGTTGGGGGAAAACATCAACAGCATGACCGTAATTCGACACAGCTGGGATGAGATGCAATGTGTCACCCAAATCAGCAAGCCTGCCCCCCCCTATCCTGTCGCCTCTTACAACAATCATTGGTAACTGAAGGACAATTCAAACCTGGATACTGTAAATCAAGAAATTAACGCGAATGATAAATTAATGCAAAAAATGGGCGTACTTATTGCTCGCATAATGTTTTAAACACATTTCAGTCTACTTTTTCAACGTGATAACAACTGAAGACAATTAAAGTGAAGATTCAAAATTTTATTCTTGCAGAGATGAGTACTTACATAGCAATAAATAACATTCAAATTCACAGTCTCTGGTACTCACAATAGTGTCATTTCCTGTTAATCACATAAATACACCAGACAGTCCAGCAAATTGCCACCCACGTAATACAGCGTCTCTGTTCTTAGCCACTGTGTTGAAAGCCGATACCATCCACCTGGCGTAAATGGGTTTCATCACACTAATCCTGAGGTCCATGCCAATGCTATTACTGCTGTCCAGGTTTTCTGACACTTTCTCAGTTTGAGAAATGCCAATCTAGAGTACTTTTTGTTAGGACAACATCCTGAGATGAACTCCTCTCACTGCCAGTTAGCGGTAAACGTTTGATGGCGAACTTGTTTATATAACTCTGAACACATTATCAACTTTCACTTCCTGGTAAACCTACCGCTGTAAAGAGGGGCGCATTAATTTATTGGCGCATTTTAGGCAGTGTGCTTGAAGGCACATTAATTTATTGACGCGTTAATTTCTTGATTTACAGTACTCGTACACATTTATGTATGTCATTATATGTTTTCAGTAGTGTTGATGGCCATGTTAAACACCATTTCACCTTACCTGGCTTTGTTTTGTTGCCAGTGGGAACAAGATGATGTTTGGTTTGTTCTTACCGGCGTCGAAGAAGGGGACGATCTTTGTGGTGGACACAGTGCGTAGTGACCAGATGCCAAATGTAGGAGCACTCTACAATGCTGAGAGAAATGCCAAGTGAGTCCACACCTTTGTGAAGCATGCACTGAAATATCTTATTCTTGTCGGGCATTGGTAACTTGTCACCTAAGGCGTCATAATTTGCTCTTCAGAGTTGCATCCCTTGGACTCTACAGAAACCTGTTATCTTGGGTTATAAATCCTGGTTCATGTCCTTTGTTTCTCGTCACCCAACCTCAGGAGTCTTGTCAGCACAATTTTTTCCTCTGCTCCTCTCCATCCCCCTTTGCATGCCACTCCTGAGTAATGCTGAAACACCCTCATATGACAGGAACAAGTCCCTCACTCAGCCATTCAATAAGAATTTAATCCCTTGGAAAACTCGCACCCTCTCATTCATCCTACAATTCATCAGACTCACTCAGAGCGATGGGGTTTCCTAGTGGTGAAAGCGTTACCTCGTCATGCTGAAGACGTTAGTTCGATTCCTAACATGTGTACAGTGTATTAAACCCATTTCTTGTATCCTGTAATATTTATAAAAGCTGCATTAACCATACTGATTCACTCAGGATCACTCACAAACACTCTCAATCACTTATTCGTTATCTCATCTCCCTACCCAACTCAGCCACTCCTCTTTCAGAGTGACGAAGGGTGCTGACGAGACAGCACTACCTGAAGCTGGCTACACATTCGAGGTGAAGCTGGAGAAAGATGTTCGCCAGGCTCACAGAGCCATACAGAGGATGTTGTCTGCATACAAGGATGAGAAAAGGGGGCCAACATTCATTGCCGTCCAGTCTCCTCAAGGTAAGTCCATCACAGAGATGGGATACAATCATTTGGGGTATGTTCCAGACCCGTACCTCCCCATCCCAATTCATTCACTCTCAAACCCATGAAGATCAAGGCTGTGTGAATCCCATTTCTGGTGTCTCCCACTGTGATATTGCTAGAATATTGCTAAAAGTGGTGTAAAACCAAACAGAGTTTCTTCTTTTCATGAGTAAAAGGCAAAACAATTCTTCTTATTTGATTTAACTGATCGTCTGATGAATCCATGATCTTGTATTTTCCCTCCAGACTTCTCCCACTTGACATCCGTGATGCCAGGCTTGTGTGACTTCCCCTTGGTGCCGATCCACATCACAGACAGGTCGGTCTCATGACTTGGTCCTGTTCGAGAAGGAATAGGGTAGCCTGGTGATGTGAATGTTTGTTCATCATGCAAAAGACCTGGCTTGATTCCCAACATGGCTGCAAAGTTTGATGTCTATTTCTGGTGTCCCCAGCTGTGTTAAAAGCAACTTAAACAATGCATGCTCATGCTTCCATGCTGACATTTACCAACACTAAATTCATGAAAAGTAGGGACGAGACTCAGCTATTTTTTATTCCACTGTAAGCAGACTTACATTAGTTTTATCCCAAGGAAAATAAGCAAAGTTGAAACTGTATCAATATTTAAAAGAGCTTTGGAAGAACAAACGTGAGGAAATCTGAAATGACTTGTTTGTCATTTTCCATCCAGAATCTTGGATTTTTCATAAAACATACTCTTTGGCCATATGTGGGAATGCAGCCTGCATGAATATGTGACTCTTTGTGGATAGCAACTTCTGTTTATTCTTATTCATAACTTATTTATAACATTGTTTAATAGCAAATTTATCTCAGAGAATAAAAATCAGGAGAATAACAGTAATGAGAAGCTGTTTTCATGCCTTTCAATTTCTTTTGCCATTGAGAACCTATACAAAGTTTTATTTCTCCAGTGAGAACCTGTATAATGTCTTGGACTGGCAGAGAGTTGGAAGCCGTCGGATGTTGCAGCACTACATGAATTGTGAGATCATCCTACAGGTACAGAAAAAAGGTTGTCTGGTGTTTTAACACCATGCTCCATTGTATTTCAGACATATATGTGATAGTGATCTGCAGACGGTTGTCTGGACCAGACAATTCACTGTTTGACATTCAGCTCTAATCTGAGCAACTGGGATATGGTGACATACATCAACAAAGTGGGCGAACCAGACGACCTCATGTGACAAGAATGTTTCTGTATCCCAGATGTGCAGGTTAATGCTGATAACACCTGCCACAGACTTGCCAGATTAGGACCAGTGTTCAGAATTGGTTAAAATCTCACAATGGATGATTGGTTCATTTCCAATGAGTTAACACAATGGATGATTGGTTCATTTCCAATGAGTTAACACAATGGATGATTGGTTCATTTCCAGTGAGTTAGCACAATGGATGATTGGTTCATTTCCAATGAGTTAACTTGGTTAGTGTCTCTATACAGATTTTCTTGTTCAGGTTGTTAATACAGATTACAGCAAAGAAAAAAATATGTTTTTCTGTCCTTTTTTTTATTAATTTGAAAACTGAAAATTTCGCATCCATTTTAAAATGATGCTTCTTGCCCCTTTTACCTGATGACCAATATATCAAGAATGTAAACTTACCAATGCCTTCAAGAAATATTCAGGCATGACTTTTCAGTAAATGAAGTGAAGGAATAGTTCCCAAATTGTTTGTGGTCATTTGGGCACTGCGGCCAATCTTCAGTCAGTTCATTTAATCAGAACATCACCAGTATACACACCATTTGACAACTTAACACAAATCCTTGTTCTCATAAGAATTGTTTTCAGACAATGGAGATTGCAAAATGGATGGATGTCGTATTGAACAAGATCGATGTTACCAAGCAGCCATTCAATCAACCACCCAATTACTACCCAGTCACCCAACCTAATCACTACCCAATTACCTATCCAATCAGTTACCTAATCACTACCCAATTACCTATCCAATCAGTTACCTAATCACTACCCAATTACCTATCCAATCACTCACCCAATCACTACCCAATTACCTATCCAATCAGTTACCTAATCACTACCCAATTACCTATCCAATCAGTTACCAAGTCACTACCCAATTACCTATCCAATCAGTTACCTAATCACTACCCAATTGCCTATCCAATCACTCACCCAATCACTACCCAATTACCTATCCAATCAGTTACCTAATCACTACCCAATTGCCTATCCAATCAGTTACCTAATCACTACCCAATTGCCTATCCAATCACTCACCCAATCACTACCCAATTACCTATCCAATCAGTTACCTAATCACTACCCAATTGCCTATCCAATCAGTTACCTAATCACTACCCAATTACCTATCCAATCAGTTACCTAATCACTACCCAATTACCTATCCAATCAGTTACCTAATCACTACCCAATTACCTCTCCAATCAGTTACCTAATCACTACCCAATTGCCTATCCAATCACTCACCCAATCACTACCCAGTTACCTATCCAATCAGTTACCTAATCACTACCCAATTACCTATCCAATCAGTTACCTAATCACTACCCAATTACCTATCCAATCAGTTACCTAATCACTACCCAATTGCCTATCCAATCACTCACCCAATCACTACCCAATTACCTATCCAATCAGTTACCTAATCACTACCCAATTACCTATCCAATCAGTTACCTAATCACTACCCAATTGCCTATCCAATCAGTTACCTAATCACTACCCAATTACCTATTCAATCACTCACCTAATCACTACCCAATTACCTATCCAATCAGTTACCTAATCACTACCCAATTACCTACCCAATCAGTTACCTAATCACTACCCAATTACCTATCCAATCAGTTACCTAATCACTACCCAATTGCCTATCCAATCACTCACCCAATCACTACCCAATTACCTATCCAATCAGTTACCTAATCACTACCCAATTACCTATCCAATCAGTTACCTAATCACTACCCAATTACCTATCCAATCAGTTACCTAATCACTACCCAATTACCTATTCAATCACTCACCTAATCACTACCCAATTACCTATCCAATCAGTTACCTAATCACTACCCAATTACCTACCCAATCAGTTACCTAATCACTACCCAATTGCCTATCCAATCACTCACCCAATCACTACCCAATTACCTATCCAATCACTCGTCTAATCACTACCCAGTTACCTATCCAACCACAGCCAATAATCACTACCCAGTTACCTATCCAACCAACCACCTTATCACTTAACAATCACCCACTCAATTACCTACACAATCACCCACCGAGTCACTACCCAATCTCTATGCATTATTTACCTACCCAGTCACTTACTATCTAACTCAACAAAATTCTCATTGTCTGTAGCCACCACCTTATCACCCAATCAGCCGTTTATGTACAGTCAGTCACAAACATGGAATCACCCTCCCTATCGCACACCTACCCACATCACTAAAATGATAAAGAATTTCTTTGCTCATGAATATGGAACTAGAAAAAAACATAATGTTTATATTCTACACAGTCGAACATGATCAGTTTGTAAGATGCCAGTATTCTTCACAGGCAATGACGGAGCAGTGCCGATATCTGCATATCCCTATTGGAAACATGCCAAAGGACATAACTCTATTTGGCTGTGATCTGTTCTTTGCCCGTCATCTCCACAAACACAATCATCTGCTATGGTGCTCACCCACCGAGAGACCTGATCTTGGTGGCAAAGAGGCAGATGACAACAGGTGAGGACAGAATCACCAGTGACTGAAGTCAAGAAATGGGTTTGAATGCTGATCTTGAATGTTGATGTACTTAATGTCAAGGGACTCAGTGATGAGATTTTGTTTTTATTTTCAACTTCTTTATTTTTAAGCTGTAATGAGCCATGACTTGTGTGTAAAATGTTAGGCATATTGTATTTTTTTAGAATAATTTTAATTTTCCTAGAATCCGCTGTATCTGCCATGCTATTTTCTTCCAGAATGCACAGACATTAACATGAACATGGCACCGCAAAATGTCAAATCTGAAACGAAATTCACAGTTTATCATGTAGTTGCTCTATCTTGTTATAGAAAGTGTTCATATACTTTCACAAACCACACATCCTCTTTATGACTGCTGAGTTGGAGTAACCTCCCTTTACTGTATTTCTGTAGGCTCTGTATGGAGCTTGAGGAGAGCTCATCTGTGGAGGTTAACAACATCGGCTGCTACCCCACAGTGTGTGTGGAGCTTGACATAGCCAGTCTCGCAGTCAACACCATCATTGAGGTGAGATTACAATATTTAGTGCTTTTTGTGTTGTTACAGTAATGGCCCTAATGGCATAGTCTGTGATCTGTGGAGATCTAACTGGGATTGGTTTGTAGCATCCCATGCTTGTTTTAAGTGGCAACTAACTGAATCGCAGACTCGCGGACTCAGTTGACACAAGTCACCATGTCCCTACTGTGCAAATGGATGCTCATGCTGTTGATCACTGGATTGTCTGGTCCAGACTCAATTGTTAACAGACCACCACCAGAAAGCTGGTGTTGGCTTAAAACTACAAACACAATATTCAGTGTTCTTTACATTCTTAAATCCATGAACTTAATAATAAATTATAGCAAGTCAGTTGGTTGAGAAAAAAATGAAATGACTGGACAGAAAGTAGGAATCAAGATAAATGTGACAGAATGACTTAAATGATACACCAATAACTCAATGAGAGGTCCTAATCTTTTAGGGTTTCTTCACAATATTGAGAGAGTCTGAATTTTTATCCCCCCGGCATGTAATGCGGGGAGACATAGTCGACGCCTCGTCTGTCCGTCCGTAATCATTTTGTTTCCGGAGCATAGCTCACTAACCGTTCAATATTTTTAGACCAAACTTGATAGATATAATGATCTCAACCTGTAGTTATGCCTTTTGCTATTTACACAGTTTTGGCCTTTTTAATTTTTTTTGTTTTTCCATGGAACATTTTGGTGTTCGTCTTGTGGTGGGGCAGGCTTCGTTTCCGGAGCATAACTCAAAAACCGTTCAATATTGTTTTGCAAAACTTGATAGATATATGTGACAGATCCTGAAGTGGTGCCTTTTGCTGTGTACAGGTTTTTGTGATTTATTATTTTCTCGGTTTCCATGGAAATGTTTCGGACTTAGTCTCAAAATGGAGGGATGGGCTTCGTTTCCGGAGCAAAACTCAAAAACTGTGCAATATTTTTCTGCAAAACTTGGTAGATATACCAATCAGAAGCTGCAATGGTGCCTTTTGCTAGTTACAGGATTTTGTCATTTCTTAGTTTCTTGGTTTCCATGGAAACGTTTCAGACATAGTCTCAAAAGTGAGAGGCGTGTTTCGTTTCCGGAGCAGAACTGAAAAACTTCTTAATATCTGTCAGTAAAACTGGGTAGGTATGTGTGGCAGACCCCAAAGTGGTGCCTTTTGCTATTTCCTCTTTTTTCTGTATTATTTTCTCGGTTCCATGAACTTGTTGCTGACTTCGTTTCCAGAGCACAGCTCGAAAACCATTTCATATCTTTCAAAAGATCTTGGCAGATATTCGAAACAGATCCTGAAATGGTGACTTTTTCTTATTGCAGATATATGGCATTTATACTTTTCATGAATTCCATGGAAACATTTCAGACTTGGTCTAAGAACACAATAAGTAACTGTCCGATGATTTGTCCTTTCAGATATGTGGGGGCCGGGGGGATATGTCATCTTCTGATGACTCTTGTTTGAAAGATTATAATAATCAGGGAAAAATATCATTTAAATTGTCAATGAAACAATCTGCACATTGAGGGATTCTTAAGAATGAGATGTTTCTAATGTTGAGAGATTTGTTACATTCTTAACGAGATTTGAGTAATGTTTAGAGATTCCCATCATTGATCTTTACAATAAATATTCAACTTATAGAGATTCTTTATGGTTGTTGATTCTTAGCAATGAGCGATCTTGAGCATTCAGGCATTCTTATCAATAAGAGATTGAAGCTAATATCACATGATCCCAAAATACAACTGTAGATATGAGTACGGTAACAACATTTCTATTTTCCAGTCTGCCCATGTCAACGACCAGGAAGGAGCGAGTGCAGTCAGTTTTGACACAATGCCTCAGACGTCTCTGGAGGACATGATGCAGGGCCAGGGGGCAGCCACCATGTTGGCTAGCTATGACGAGACAGCACTGTGCTCCTCAACATTCAGGTAAGTACATATGCTCATTTCTATCAAGGTACAATTTGACAGTGCTTTGCTGCTCAATGATTCCTTTGTTATTTTCCTGGGTATGTAATGTGAGGGGATGTGGTCAATGCGTCATCAGTCAGTAATCATTTCTTTTCCAGAGCATAACTAAGAGACCGTTCAGTATGTTTCAACAAACATTATTTTTCATGAAACAGAACTTAAAGTATTGCATTTTTCTATATAGAGATTTTTGGCATTTATATTTTTCTTAATTTCCATGGAAACAATTTTGGACTAAAAAATGAAGTTGCACTTAGAGTAACTGTCAAATGTTTTATTCTTTCAAATTTCTGGGAGTTGGGGAGGGGGGATTTGTCATCTTCTGATGACTTTTGTTTTCTCTCAACACACTATGGTGCCTGCTGACTGTTGCAGGATTCTGAAGAGTATGGTCCACAGCTGGGTGAGGGAAGTGACAGCTTATGGCAATGTGTTCGCAGACAACCAGATCATTCACTTCTACAGGTGAGTAACTGAATAATGCTAGCTAGCTGTTAGAGCCTTGGAGATATGGCTTTGCACATGCCCTCAGCACTCCATGTTTGTTGTGAAAGACAACTTTCAAGATCCGAGGGCTGGCAGACTTGATACATGTCCTAGGGTACCAAGTCAATGATGTCGATGTTGATCACTTGATTGTCGGAATATTGCAAAGTGTGGTTCCTACAGAATACTTTGCCTATTAGTGGGATTCATTATTACTGTAGTCCATGCTCACATTATAGTCACAGGAACTTTATTACATCCTGACAGTGCACACAGACACTTGTGATATCAATCACTGGATTGTTTGGTTGAGATTGTACTATTTACACTCCTTTGTCCTAAAGCGTGATTGTTCTGACGTCAAACAATATAGGAAATAAGTATCTTTAACATGTATTGGGATGGCGAGGTGGTCTTGTGGTTTAAGCGTTCGCTCATCATGTCAAAGACCCAGGTTTGATTCCTCACATGAGTACAATGTGTGAAAGCCTATTTCTGGTATTGCTGATATTGTTAAAACTGGTGCAAAACCATCCTCAATCCATCAGTTATATGTATATCGTACACGTAGATGGTTACGATCTCCGAACGGTTTGCTGTACGACCCTGCACTGAGACGAACGCTACACAACATGATGAAGAAAGTCTTCATGCAGGTAAGATGTCTGACTTTTTGTAAGGTTCCATCCCTAGCTATATTTCAGATCTTGCCATGTTCCAGAAAAATTATGCTATCTGTCCAAAAGTATAACAACAAACTGAAGTTATCAGCTGGGATGTATGTGTAATTGTAAGAATAACTAGACGATGCAAATGATCTGTTCATTCATATCTCAGAACTGTCTTTTTTATGAATGAGTCATGTTATTGTCTTTTGTTCAGCTGATCGCAGAATTCAAGCGACTTGGGTCACAGATCGTCTATGCCAACTTCAATCGCCTGCTGCTATGTACGAAGAAGCGCCGCCTGGTGGATGCTTTAGCATACGTTGAGTACATCACAAACAGCATCAAGTCTCGCGAACTGTTCCACCTTGTTGATATCACTTACGAACAGTGTTGGGAGTTCCTCATGTGGCTTGATCCGGTAAGCCAGATTTCTGATCTTTTCTGGTCTCGAAGGAATCCTAGCTTTTACGGAATTTCTAAATTTACTGGTTAGTTTCAATTGTTGTCGCGGCCATATTTGACAATGAAAGGGATTCCTGGTCTCATTCAGATTTTTTATGGGTTTGGAATTTCAAGGTTCCCTGAATGTTTAACTTGTATTGTGAAAGTTGCACTGTTTTACTTTCAAAATGTTTGTGTGAGTTGTAAAGGTGCAAACTACACATGACAGCTGATTAGAGCTTGTCCGGCCTGAGAAATTAGTTGATTTTGAAACTAAACTAAAGTTGGTAATGTATCCTGCAAGTGTTGTGCAAATGTGTTCGATGCTTTCTTTTTCTGACACAGCTCCTTATTGCAGCAAATTTGAAGGAAAGAGATCTAGGACAGAATTGTAGCCTCTAAACATTTCTGGTTGTGAGGACTTCAGTCATTGAGCTCTGCTTCTCAAGAACAGAATTAAGTAGTAGCAGGTCAGCTGACTAGTGTGAATTTCAAAGGATGGTTTGTTTTGAAGGCCAATCATGGCGGAGTGCGAGGCAAGCTGCCATCCCTCCCAGGAGGTAACAAGATACAGAAGGCTGGTGGAGAGGACGACAGTGATGAAGATGGGGCTGTTGAGGACGACGATGGGGAGGAGCTGAACAAGTCGGACACTGAGGACGAGGTACAGATATGGAAATGTTACAGTTAACACCATGGACACATTAACTACAAGGGCTGTCACAGTTAACTTGAAATGATTCAAATGTAAACCAAATATAGTGTGTCATGACCAAATCATATACGGGTTATAATCCATGGCCGTTCAGCTTATAAGACCAGTTGATTTCATAAGCATTTACTACCTGGAAATATCAAAATCTTCAGAAGTTTGGGACACACTCTTGACTGTGTATCAAGGAAATGGTACTTTTTAAAATGATGACCAACTTCCGATAGAGCATAGACCATCTTCGGCCACAGTTTGAGCTGAGCAAGGTTCTTTTGATGCACTATACATGATTTATTGGATTTCAGCCAGAAATTGAGATGAACTGGAATATAGTCCACTTCCTCCCAGAGGCTGCAGCTTGTCAGACGAATTTCAACGTGAGTACTGCAAACCGTTCCTCCAGCTCTCACCCTGTCTTTGTCATCTAGATCATAAGAAGACACAGTACTAGAAGCACTTCCAGTTGTTTTTGATAACTGACACTTCCCTATGACGACACCAGGAATTTGAAAAGATTTGAATCTGAAATTTCAAGATGCTGACTTGGTTGACACATCATTTTATCCCTATTCTTGAGAGCAGTGCTCATTATGTTGATCACTTGATTGTCTGATCCGGACTCGATTATTTACAGGCTGCTGACACATAGCTGGAATATTGCTGACTGCAGTGTAAAACAACAAATCAACCGATTAGGGTGTTCAGACTGGTTGTCTTCTTTGTAATTAATCTTTACACTGTATTTGGACCATGTGACACTCATGTCATTGTATCCAAAATGTGCAGATTGATGCTTATATTGTAAAGCTCATGTTTGTCTGGTTGAAACAGTTGTTTACAGGACACCGACAAATGCCTGTAATGTTGCTGAGTGAGGTATTAAACAGATATCCAACTCTATTACAGATGATTGTGGCTGGCTACATCCTGTCCATGTATAACCAGATTGATGAGGAACAGCGTCGCCTCACGCCAGGAAACACACCTGTCCGACGGCGAGGCAGCAGCCAGACACAGGTATGTTCAGGGGGCCTTCAATCTTTTTGTTTTAAGAATCCTTTGAGGGATCATGGTATTCATGATTTGGAACCAGTGATAATTATACTGCTGTGTAATGGAGAGGTACTTTTAGAATCTTATCTTGTCAGCTTCCATCCATTTGTCTGTTCATCTGTAATTGTATATTTTATAACATCTCTGAAAGTAATGGATACTCTTTCATGGAACTTCACACAAAAACCAGGTTGTCTATCAGTGTTTTCTGTCTATGAGGGCTTTCTGGTTTTCATTTTATATTTTTCCATTTTTTTAGCATTGATAAGAATGTGTTCTTCAAGAACAATTCTCCAACACTACTGGACTTTTTTTTCAGTTTTCACTCACTATGACCAAATTGTAAACTTGTGCTTTAGTTCTTGACAGAATGTCAAATATACTTTTAAAAAAAACATGTGCATGTGCACAAATTTCATTTTGAAACAAATATATAACAGCTAGAAACAAACACTAACAACTGTGTGATGCAAGATGATTTCAAGTTAATGGTCTTCTTGACCTTCTTGAAACCCATCAGAAAAAAAATGACATCCCATATATGAGTATGAGGCTCCTGCGTTTGCACATACGTCTCATGCATTGTGTTTAGACTTGGCGATAAAGAGAAGTGGTAGTACTTTCATATGATGTCTATCTTCAAAAGTTTAGCGCTTTTGCATCTTATCAAATGGAAAGTTTCCCCCACTTTTGAGAGCATTTTTTGTGACTCCTGCTAACATAGCTTTACATCTTTATAAATGAACCAGGGTGACCTATGACTACTTGAGCATATGCAACTCCCTGGTGCCAGTGAATACTTGAACCAATAATTCATTAACACCATTGGATTATATGTTCAATGTGATTTTGATTCTTTTTTAGAATTGACTTAAATACATCTTCATATTTTCAAAGGTATAAACATTAATATTGTTTGTACATCGACAGTTGATTTAAAGAAAGTCTGCACACCCATTTTTTGTCTTTGTTTTGTGTCCCTACAAAAATAGGCGGTATTGAATTAATTTCTTGCGATTAACTTTGTAAGTTAAAAACAGTATCTTCTGAGATTGTTACAAAAATATTACAACATCTATGCCCTTTTGTTTCACACAAAGAGTTATTCTAAGGGTAGCATATTCCATCAGGGGTATATTTTCAGTTTAGACAAGACCACTTTTATTTCTTGTTTTACGGATTTTGCCCTTAAGGGAAAATATGAACATACAAACACAAGTCATTGTTTTTTTTTTCTTCTTCTTCTTGAAAAAATATGAATGGTGGATCTGTAAGTATGGAAGACACTCTTATGATGCCAGTGAATCACCTGCAGTTTATTCATTTCTTGACAGAAACACCTAGATCCTTCAGCCATGCCCTCTACTGTGTCCTTTGCTCAGGATCTTGTACAGGGGGAACTTGCACAGCAGATGTTTGCGTATGTATATGCTCAAGGCAATAGTGATTAAAATTTAAAGGTTCCTTTCCCTTTACTTGAATAAGAGGGTACCAGTAAATCTTGATATTTTGATGGTGTTTCTGCTAGTTTAAATATTGACTCATTAAATGTGAATATGAGGAGACATTGATTTTATTCACAATGTGAAAAGGATTGGCTACAAGTTCTTTCAAATTAAAACACCCCTATCTTCAAAGATAAACTCAGCAAAAATAAAAACTTGACACTCATTATTTTTCAAATAGTGTTTTGAATCTTTTCTTGAAAGAGTTCTAGTTGTGATTATGGTTCATTGCATTGTCAAGGGCATTACGTCACATTCATTCTACTGGTCAGTCCTGCGTATCAAGGGGGAGGGCACTGCACGCTAAAATCACGTTTCCACGTGCCACAAGTCACGTGACCTATTGATACACGTGAAATTGATCTCACGGTAGCAGAGTAGAGTGTCATCTCAGAAAAACACAGTTTTATGGTTAATTATTAGTTAAGGTGCAATGCCACGACTGTCAAACTTTCAGCATGAACATGCCATTGGCATGCTGAATACGGGAACGTCCACCACTGATGTTGCGAGGGTTATTGGATGCAGTCGACAGACCATGCATAATCTCCAGACACGTGTCCATCAAACTGGCACCACAGCTGACCACCCCCGTCCTGGTCGACCACGTGTGACGTCACACGCAGAAGACCGACAGATTGTCTTACGTCATTTTGATCGGTTAGTCACTGCCTCATCCACTGGGAATGTATTGTTTGGAGGTCAAGTGACTGCCCAAACCATTCGAAATTGCCTTCACTCTGCTCGTCTTCATGCACGGCGCCCTTATCATGGACCATTTCTAACCCGTTTCCATCGACATCAACGTCTTTTCTGGGCACGACGGCACCTGAGATGGACCCAGCGAGATTGGAATAGGGTTGTGTTTCAAGATGAATCAAGGTTCACAGTAACCTTTGTTGATGGAAGGGTTAGAGTTTGGAGAAGACGAGGAGAACGCAATGCCCAGTGTTGCGTACAGGAAGTGGATTGATTTGGGGGCGGTAGCGTTATGGTTTGGGGTGCTCTCATGCTTCATCCTGACTCATTGTCGACCAGGGAAACCTTAATGCGACAGCATACAGGGATCAGGTGCTCGTTCCAGAGCTTTTGCCATTCATGGCAGCTCATGGCCCAGGTCTGACCTTCCAACAGGATAACGCAAGACCTCATACGGCCAATTTAAGAACGAATTTCCTCAGGAACGCTGGCATCAATATCATGGAGTGGCCCTCAAGATCTCATGGCCTCAACCCCATAGAGCATGTGTGGGATGTGTTAGGCGGGCGGCTCCGTCACGTAAGGAACCTCCACAGAACTTGCAGGAGCTTGGTGCCATGTTCGTACAAACATGGCGGCGCATTCCCCAAGCTGTGCTCAGACGCATCAACCAATCCATGAGGAGACGTATCGCAGCTGTGAACGCCCATGGAGGACACACCCGATATTGACATGATTTCATTAAGTTGTGACTCAGAGTTTTTGATCATATACTGAATCCATGACAAACATGATCTGTAAGCGATAGCATCTTCAATGACGAGAATTGAATACAATCGTTATTTCAAACCCATGTTCCAAAATGTTCAAATTATTGACTTTGAAACGAGTGTAAAGTTTATATTTTTGTTGAGTTTATTTACAATAACTTATTACATCACAAGAAATTATTAGAAACACAGAAAGATTGAAGGATAACAAAGGGAAATGTTTTAACACAAAAGGTGTATAGAGAGAAGACTACTGGAATCATTTAGATTTGCATATGTATTGATGTACATTTTTTAATATAATTTCATTTTTATGATTCGTCAGATCTGCAATGCCATTTAAAATAACAGATAATGTAATCACAAAATTACTACCACATACATCTTTAATAGTTTAAGCATGACCTTGACCTTTCTTTGTTGACTGTAACACTGTGTACAAAGAACATTCTAAGAAATAGTGATGAACATTTTCACACTGGCTTCCACATGTGCAAGATTTGACATTGGTTTTGGGACTTGGAGGAATTTCACTCAAGTCTCATACCACGCTTTAAGATATTGATTTAGTGTTTTGGTGGACATCTGAAATAGTTATTAAATCCATATAATATTATACGTCCTACTCCAGAGATCTTCATGATCACCAAACTCTCATACCATGCATGATTAGCTAAAATATTACGATAGGAGACTAACACATTTGTTATAAGGATATCCTACATGTAGAGTGAAATGCAGTTAGATTATCTTGTCGACAGAATTACCCAAAAGATTCAGAAGAAGCTTGCAGGAAGCAAGAGTAACCAAGGCAACCTGGCAGCCGAGTTCCCCCAACTGCCTGGCTCACATCTCCCACTCAATAACCCGTCCCTAGAATTTGTCAAGGCCGTCTGTAAGGTGAGGTGTGATCTGTTACTCCAAGGATGTCTAACAAAAAGTGACTCTGTTGATAGTCATTTGTAAGGTGAAGGGTGATTTGTTGCTCAGAGGATGTCAAACAGAGCATCCCTTATGTTGGAGGCCGTCTGTAAGGTGAGGTGTGATCTGTTGCCCCGAGGATGTCTAACAGAAAGTCACATATGATAGTAGCCGTCTGCAAGGTGAAGGGTGATCAGTTACTCAGAGAATATCAAACAGAAAGTCACTTATGTTGGTGGCCATCTGTAAGGTGAGGTGTGACCTATAAGGTCACTTATATTGATGAACTTTCTGACGAATCTGTCAGGTTCAGGATTATATACCACTTATGATGATAAGTCTGTAGATGAAATAATTTAGATAAGGTTTTTGTTACTTCCCTTTCTCCTTTCGTTTGTTCAGCATGAAGAAGATCATTGCCTCCCTTTATTGCAAGTGTTGGCTAATACCAATCTCATGATGATCCAGGTAACAAAGAGAGATCACATTCAGTTTAGTTGTTTCCCATCTTTTTGTATTGTCCAGGTGTAGAGTTATTTCCCTTCCATTGTCAAACAAATTTAGAGTTATCTCCCTTATTTGTCATCCAGCTTTTGAGTCATGTATGTTATCCGCATTAGAGTTATTTTCCCTTGTTTCTTGTACATTTTTAGTTATCTCCACTTGTGTGTGTTTCAGGTGTTGGCCCTGGACAGCAATGTGACAATCCAGGTGACAAAGTTGAAGCGGGATTTGCTGAAGCTGATCGGGGTGGGGGAGTTTTCTCCAGCTGCTCAGTTTTCCGACCCGTGCCTCTCCTATGTGCTGCCAGAGGTGAGTCAGAAATCATGATAAGGCCGAACCATTGTTTTCAGTTTTTCAAGTCTTGAAACTGCATAAGTTGTTCATTTTTTATTTGTGGCAATGGGATAGCCTGATGGTTTAGGTGCCTGCTCATCACACTGAAGAACAAGGATCGATTCCTCACTTAGGTACAGTGTGTGAGGCCCATTTTAGGTGTCCCCTGCCATGATACTGCTGAAATATTGCAAAAGGATACATGAAACTAAACTCACTCACACATTTGATTTTTTTTTAGGTCAGAAAACACACACTTCACACTTGCTAATTGTTAAAATAGTAATTATTCATTCTCATTTTTCAGGTGATTTGTAAATCATGCAACCACATCCGTGACCTTGACCTATGTCGTGACCCATACCTTAGTCAAGATGGTTCAGGGTAGGTATTCATCTGGAGAGATTTACCAACTTTTATTTTCAGATGAAACACAGAGATGATTGGACATATTTCGTGTGTTGGTATCCTCAAGTTGTGAATGCAGACTATGTTCCACAAAAAGGGATCCATTACAACAAGTGTACGAACCTTGAGGTTAAAGCGTTTGTGTGTGATGTAGAAGACTCGGTTTCCATTCACTACATGGGTCCAATGTGTAAAGCCCAATTTTTAACTTACCTTACCATAGGTCTTATGCATATTACCTCTAGCTTCGCTAAACGAGATCAGACAGTCGTTGATTCGCCATCCCCTCGATGGCTACCTCATGTAATCTACGAATGTAGTCACGGAAGTGACGTGATCTCTCCACTCGCGCGAGAGCGCAGAATCCAAAATTCACTTTTACCTTTAGCGCTCGTGCGAACGGACGTGTTGGTTTGCAGTTTTTTTTTCCTACTGTGTGTAGTTTCAATAAAGTTGCTACTCCTTGGTAGGTATGGTTTGTATCCCCTCATTATGTATCAAAGTCAAGTCATACAAGCATTTAATGTGCTTACCTTGCTACCTCGTGTTGTTCTTTTCTCACTCAGGCTTGGCTTGGCCATGTCGGAGGTGAGAACGACATGGCGTCCATGAGGGTAGTTCATCTTGTTGGTGGTTTGCCCGTCATGTTTCTGCCCATGCTTGGTCATTTTCACTTGTGTTTTCGGTATTTAGCATACTTTTTTCTGCCATGAATTTCAGCGTAGCGAAGGCAGCCATTGTGGTTGTTATTTTTCGCTGCCCCGCACTTACGGGTGTGCCTATTTTTTACGTAGGGGTGCAACTACTTTCTACATTTTTATGTAGGGGGTTTTCCTCCTAGTATTGTATTAACATGTCGTCAAGTCGTGGTTTCTTGTCTGTTACAGTTCTGTGTATGACTCGACACTATTGTACTGTCTGCAAGGGGCAGAAATCAGCCAAGGACCCACATCCCTGGTGTCCGGATTGTGCGTCCGCTGTTTGTTCCATCGATAGTCGGTGCCTACACTGTCAAGCGTTATCTCTCACCGATTTCAAGACCTTTTTGGCGGTTCGGAGGAAACGTTTTACGCAATGTAAGAGAAGAATGTCGTCGCCAGCGTCTTCCTTGGGATCCTTACCTGACGACCAAGATCTACCACCGCCTTCAATACCACTATCAACGCCGAGTGTGGAGCGCTCATCTATTACGCCGGCGCGCTCCTCTCCAGAGCCTACGCGTTCGGACGCCTTTGTAGATTTATCTCACCCGGATGCCTTATCCCATCCTGAAGTTCAGAGGCTTCTGCGATCTCTCTTGACGCCGGGCGCTGCTGTACTCCCTACCTCGGTATCTACACCTTTACCAACGACAGCGCCTAGACTTACGCCAGCGCCGTTGCCTGTACCAGCGCCTCTGCCTGTCCCGGCGCCACTGCCTGTCCCGGCGCCTTTGTTTACATCAGCACCGGTGTTTTCGTCAGCGCTTATCCCGACGCCAGCGCCTGTACCAACGCCAGCGCCAATATTGTTGCCGGACCCTGCTCCTATAACTACGTCTTATCGGATCCCCAGAGTGTCTCATACGCTGACTAAAGAAGAAATGTTACAGCGCCAGCTGGATGAAGAGCGCGCTCGTCGTTTAGAGGCTGAGCGCTCCCGGCGCAGATCTCGTTCTAGGTCCCCGAAGGGTCGGCGCTCTCGTTCTCCACATCGTAGCAGGCGCCGGCGCTCCCGGTCGGTTTCCCGCTCTCCAAGGCGCTCCTTAGAGGAAGACTCACGTACCAGAAGTAGACGTAGAGTGCGATCTCGGTCAAGATCACCACGACGTCTCTCTAGATCCCAGCGTTCGCGATCGCCGGAACCACTGCGGACTTCCGGCAAAGAATTTAACACTAAGAACTCTGCTTCCAACTCGAGTCAGCGACGAGAATCAACCTCTATTTCCTGGGAGGAACACGAGGAACAGTTCTTTTGCCCAGACTATGAGGAGGAACCTGGCAATGTTGGTGATAGTGATGGCACCTATCTTCCCTTAACTGGTGTCTTTGAGTGGATTGCCGACAGATTACCGGACTGTCCTTCCCCTTCTTCGGATTCAAACAACCCGGCGTCGATTCACTTGACTCCTGAGTTACTTATTCCACCACACCCTATGGTGGCGGATGCGATTACTTTGTTAGACTCGGACTTTGCGAAGTTATCCTTAAATCCGACCATCAAAGCGTCGAAGTCTAAGAAATCAGATTATAAAGTGCACAGTCTGGATTTTGCCGACAACGGGGCGGCGCTAGACGATTCAATTAAGAGGTTGTCAAGTTCAACTCCGTCATCTTACAGAGTTCAGGATTCAAAGTTAGCAGCTGTTGATACTGAACTGAAACGTATGCTTAAACCTATCTCGGCACTTGCGTCAGCCACCTCCGCTGCAGCCTTGGATTTGTCAGAGGATAATGCCTCGAGGGTGGATCATTTAACTACCATTTTTGCTTGGCAAGGCAGAGTACTCCATGACCTACTTGGACACTTACGTGCGGCGCTAGCCATGACTACTACTATGCGCCGATCTGGATTTTTAGATGCTTGTTCTTGGCAAGAGGAATTTAAACGTCAACTTCTTCGTGCACCATTTACGTCTAAGTTCCTCTTTGATGAAAAGATACCGTCGGTGTATAAACAACATGCCGAACTTACTAACACGGAAGTGGCGCTGTCAACTTTCGAGGCCTTGGGCTCTGCATTTCGTGGCCGAGCCAGGGGTAATGCCAAGAAAAGATATGTACCCAGGAGAGAGTCGATCCGTTCCTCGTTTGGGAGGGGACGAGGTCGTACCAAAGACTCAGATGTCCAGCGCAAGCCTCAAGAACGTGGCAGGGATGCCCCAGCTACGTCCGGTCGAGGTAGGGGCAAGCGTCCCTACTCCGGCCGCTGAAGCCATGGACTACTACGACTGGGACCTCCCACCCCCAGTCGTACCAGTTCATCCGACCCCTGTAGGTGGGAGACTAGGGATCTTCTGGGCCAACTGGACATTCCTGGAAGACCCGTTTGTTTGCAAGATCCTGAGAGCCGGCTACAAGCTACCACTAGCCAGAGCTCCGCCGTTGACTACCACTCCCCTGTCACGAGGGTACTCAATAGATCAACAGGTACTTATCCTAGAAAACATCAACATTTTATTAACAAAACATGCTATAGAGATAGTGTCAGAACCCCATCTCTCCCCGGGGTTCTATTCACCCATCTTCCTGATACCCAAGAAAGGTTCCACCAAAATGCGGATGATTCACAACATGGCGACTTTCAACAACCTGTATTTAGCCGAGCCCCCGCATTTCCGAATGACATCACTGGATCAGATCCGAGCCAAATTGTCACCCGGAGCTTGGATGGCCAGCCTAGATTTACAGGATGCTTACCTGCACGTTCCTGTATTCCCACGTCACAGGAAGTTCCTGCGTTTCATATTCAACGGAGTACACTACCAGTGGCGAGTGCTGCCGTTTGGAATTTCTACGGCCCCGTGGCTTTTCACTCGGGTCACACTGCCTGTCACCCGGTTTCTGCACCTCCGGGGGATAGACTTCGATCCTTACATCGACGATTGTTTTCTAAATCACTGCAATCCTCAGTTGCTACGCAAACAACTGGACTTCTCCACATGCCTACTTCAACAGTTGGGATGGATTATCAATTTCGAGAAGTCGCAACTGAAACCAACGCAGGAGTTAACATTCATTGGGGGGTTGTTCCTGACTCGGCTCAATCTAGTCAGGGTCCCTCCCGATCGATGGCAGAAGATTCTCGCCTTTACGGATCGAGCTCTGTCCCTACCTCTCACCCTCAGAGAATGGCAGTCTCTGTTGGGCTTGTTGACGTCGGCGCAGGACCTCACCCTCAGAGGACGGCTTATGCTGCGCCCACTACAGAGGTTCCTATTACCATTCATTCGAGAGAACGACCTCCAGTCGTCATTTCTTCTACCCCCGCACCTGCATCAGTACCTCAGGTGGTGGACGGTAGAGTGGAACGTCTGCGCCGGTGTTTGTTTGACAAACTTCAACCACGACCACGAATTGTTTGTAGACGCATCCCTCTTGGGATGGGGTGCTCATTTGAACAGCCAGACAACCTCAGGGCTGTGGTCAGACGCCGAAAAGGAGTGGCATATCAACAGCCTGGAGATGCAAGCAGTCATCCTAGCGGTTCGCCACTGGCTACCGGTCCTAACAGACTCCAGACTCCTGGTAGCGTCCGACAATTCCACGGTCGTGTGGGTGATTCACAATCAGGGTACAACCAGGTCCAAACAACTTCTGGACCAGATGTTCCTGTTAGCGGATCTGGTAGACAGCAACGGCATCGTGATCGCGGCTCGTCACATTCCCGGCTGCAAAAACATTCTGGCAGACGCCCTGTCGCGCCCCGGCAAACCATCCCCGACGGAGTGGATGCTTCATCCGGACGCATTTCGCCAGATTTGCTGGCAACTCGGGAGACCACTGGTAGATCTTTTTGCCACCAGTTTCAATCACCAGTTACCAACGTACGTATCTCCCGTGCCGGATCCACAGGCGTGGGCAGTCGACGCGATGTCTCTATCATGGGAAGGACTGGACGCATATGCGTTCCCTCCTCCAATTCTTCTCTCGGATGTAATCGCCAAGATCAGACTGACGCAGAACCTCCGACTGCTTTTGGTCGCACCTTGGTGGCCAGCCAGATCGTGGTTTCCCGATCTTCGACGGCTCGCCAGCGGAGACCCTTACAAACTTCCAGAGTGGTTGCATCTGCTTCGACATCCACACAGTCGACAGCTGCATCCGGATCCACGGCGATTCCATCTTCACGCATGGGTCATCTGCAGAGAGCATTAAAGGCTAAGGGCTACTCTGCGCACGTGGCGAACGTTATAGCTCGCGCGCATAGAGTTTCTACCCGTTCTTTATATGACGACAAATGGCGCTCTTTTGAGAATTTTTGCGCACGAAGATCTCAAGATCCCATGGCAGCATCTCCTCAGTTTGTGGCACAGTTCCTTCTCTACCTACGGAACTCTAGACATCTCAAAGGCAGTACCTTAGGCACCTATTTGTCAGCTTTGAATTCTGTCCTTGCTATCAAGTCAGATTCACAGATCTCCAAGATACCGGAACTTATTGCGCTTCTCAAAGCTTTCAAGCTGGAAGACCAGAAGACCAAGTTTCGTCCTCCAGCTTGGGATCTTAATGTTGTCCTTCAACATCTCAGAGGGCCGCCGTACGAGCCATTAGAAGAAGCCTCCTTTGAACATCTTTCCAAGAAGACGGTTTTCTTACTATCATTGGCAACAGCGGCTAGAGTCAGCGAGATCCATGCTCTTGACATTACTCAGATCCGATTTGAACAGTCAAGACACGGACGTGCTCATTTGGGTTTGCTTTGGGATTTTGTGGCTAAGAACCAGCTTCCCGGGCAGCCTAACAGGTTATTCTCCATCCCTCCTTTGTCTACGATCTTGGGTCATCATGACTTGGAGGAGGAGCTGCTATGTCCAGTCAGGGCTCTCAGATGCTATATTAAAAGGTCAGCCTCTAGGAGACGATCCCGCAAAAGGTTATTCATTCCCTTTGCCGTGTCCTGCAAAGGTGAAGTAAACAGAAATACTATTGCCCTCTGGCTCAGATCGACTATCCTGGCGGCCTATGACGACAAGCACCTGCCTCATCCGGTAGCAAGTAACCCGCACGAGATCAGGGCCTTGGCGTCTACGATGGCCCTCCATCGGAACTGCACAGTACCGCAGATCATGGAGGGCTGTTTCTGGAGGTCATCAACTGTCTTCGCATCCCACTACTTGAGGGACTTGGCAGTTGAAGACGTGGAGGGATTACAGTCATTTGGTCCATTGGTGGTTGCTCAGCAACTTACCCGACCATCCGCCCATTAGGTAACTACACTTCTACTTACCTTTGGTCTTAAGATTAACCTCACCCCCAGGGTGCGTCGGTTTTTCTTTGGAGTTCTATTGGGTTGCTCTTTGTCCTGTTCCAGGTATTATCCTGAGACCGTTGACATTGGCTTTCCCGAGTTCTCCTGATGCATGTGCACGGTTTGCTGAGGGATGGTCCTCTGGAGTCCACACCACCATCCATCTGTCGAAGCCATATGCATAAGACCTATGGTAAGGTAAGTTAAAAATTTGTTAAAATCTAAATATTTTAGATATTTAAATACTTACCTTACCATAGGGCGGTGACTCCCTCCCAACGCTGGATGCTCCTCCCCACTTTGGACTCTTCGGACCTTCCGGTTGACGGTAAAAGTGAATTTTGGATTCTGCGCTCTCGCGCGAGTGGAGAGATCACGTCACTTCCGTGACTACATTCGTAGATTACATGAGGTAGCCATCGAGGGGATGGCGAATCAACGACTGTCTGATCTCGTTTAGCGAAGCTAGAGGTAATATGCATAAGACCTATGGTAAGGTAAGTATTTAAATATCTAAAATATTTAGATTTTAACAATTTCTGGTGTTCCCACTGTGATATTGCTAGAGTAATGCTAAAGTGGAGTAAAGCAATACTCACTCAGGGCATGTGTCCAAGGTTTGTATGGCAGGAAAGATTCTGATCAGCTGGCATACTAAACTGTCACTTATCTGTTTAATAATATTTTAACATGTTTTGAAAACATGAAGGATTATTAACTGAGGAGAACTGGATCACCTGAATGATGCTGAACCATGGATGCTGACTAGCCATACAAGGATTAATATTCGATGTGCTAACCTACAGCTTGTTTAGTTTGACCTGATCAAGTGAATACTAATGCATTGTGTGACTGTGCCACAGCTGGTTAGCTCTATTATTGTGAATGTTGTGCACCTTTGTCAGTTCATTAGCAACTTGTCCGAACAGTCGAGACAAGGTCACAGTTTGACATCTCAGTGTTGAGAAGTTGTCAACAATATCCCAACCTTCTTTAAACAATAAGCTACAGATGCTTTAACCTTTCTGATATGCATTTAGGCAGCGATCATCTGCAGCAACTGGTGATCTCTGCATCCTTATTTAATGAAGTTAAATTGACCTGCCGGTTGTGCTATTTGACCTCTTGGGTCATGCCTATGTAGAGTTAATAGGTCAAGCTGCACATACTGTAATTAAAAGCAATTTCTTTTAGTTGAAATGATGGTTACATTCATTTTGTTGATACCTGCTCATCTTGTGAGGAACATACAGTTCATATTGACAAGCAATTACATTTTCACAGTGATTCTTTGTTGCCTAGTGGATGAAACTGCCCAGCTAGAGAGTGAAAGGGTTAAGGGTTTGAAACAAGCTAGCGGCACAATATATTGGAAGTTTTCAATAATGTTGTAATATTATTATTATTTTACAGAAATAACAAGACAAAGTATATCAAAACTCGTCCATGTAAAATGAAGTGTAAATTCAAAGTAAAGTATTATTCCTCAGCAAATTGCAAATTCTTTAGAAAAACACTGGAGATTACTTGAAAACTGCCTGTAAGTGTTTATTTTGTAAAAGGAGAGCCTAGCAATACCGTAGCTTGTCATTACTTGAGGTTGAGAAGGATAGACTCATGCTAAAAGTTTTTGGGATGATGTCAGTTTTGTTTTGAGAATCTCACGAAAATGAAGTTGATAATGTATGGAATTGTAGCTAATTTCACCTGTGTTTTTGTATCAGGAGTGTCTGGTCATGTGTGCAGTGCCGGGCTGAGTATGACGTGGATGAGATTGAGCAGAGCCTGGTAGACGTGGTACATCGGAAGTCCATGGCCTACATCTTACAGGACCTCAAATGTACCAAGTGTAAAGGGGTAAGATGTGATAAGATGAAAGTATATCACCCATGAGGGATTTTATGTACATCAGAGGTATGTGACATGTTACAACAGAAAAATGGATACCAACAAACATGCAAAAGTAAACAATAATATTTTAGACATCCAAAGCAATTTAGAATCCCCAAAAGTTCAATATATTGTAGGTTATTACCATAACACAGTATCACAATAACTAACAAAGATTGGCTTAAAAGACTTAAAATAACAGGAATAAAACATTGTTTTGGACTCTTAGATTTTACAGTGTTGATAAAAAATTAAAAAGTTCAAAGTTTATAGCAGGAGTTTAAAACATGAGGTGGGTCATTTAAAATTCTTGAGCTTGAATAGAAACAGTTGAAATGTCTAGAGCTTCTAAAATCTAAAATCACAAGATGCTATTTTTCCTGCAACTTTCACAACTATATAAGTTTGTTCTGTTTCTGGATTGTTAAGGGTCTATACCAGTTAATGTATGACACTTACAAATTCTGTATTCTGTGAGAGGGAAAGTTTATTGTGAAGGATGAGGTCATAAAAGTACCTTTATAAAGCATATTGATTGATGTGGTGTTATAATAAAGCTATGTCAACATCACCTTATACATATTGACACAAGGTTCATAATTGATAAGTATTCAGTCAGATTTATTGTGATATTAATCAAAATGTTTCTGATTTAATAATGTAAGAAACATTTTGTGCCATTGCAACTTTGTAATATTATCTCATTAAATATCTGAATATTCCGATTAGAAAAATACTGTGTGATGAAGATCACATTACTAAAATATTGCTGAAATCTAGTTTTAATTATCGTTTATAGAACATCAGATTTAATCCTTCATCAGGTTAATGGTAGTGTGTCTCGGGATATATGTACATATATGAGGCACTTTTAAAGAATGACAGACCATTTTCCCAAATGCGATCCCTTATAATGATGTGTATTATTTAAAACTTCTCGAACCTCTGACCTCTGTGTTCTGGTGAAACAGTAACGTGTGTTAAATGTGCTTGTGTGATCTCTGTGTTTGTGTGAGACTTTGACATGTCTTTATGTGGTGTCTGTGTTGTGTGACACTCTGACATGTTTGTGTGACATCTCTTTGGCACTTGTGTGACATCTGTGTTGGTGTGACACCCTGACATGTTTGTGTGACATCTCTTTGGAGCGTGAGTGACCCTCAGACATGCTTGTGTGACATCTGTGTTGGTGTTACACTCTGATGTGTTTGTGTGATGAATGTGTGACACAGATATGTGACATCTGGTCCTGTGACCATGACTGATTTCTGTGTTCATGTTTTACTGCAACCTTTGTTCTGGTAACAATATGATGTGTTCATGTGACCAAGTGCAACAAATGTGTGACGTCAATGTTTGTGTATTGCTGCGACATCTGTTCTGGTGACACTGTGACGTGTTCATTTGACAAATGTGTGACATATCTTCAGGTGAAGGAAAACAACATGAAGAGGTACTGCTCCTGTGCCGGGAACTACACAAACACTGTGTCCTTGTCCGACTTTGGCAAACAGCTCAAGACTTTCTCAGGAATAGCCAGGTATTGTCAAAACCACCATGGTAAACTTTTCAGACAAAGAGACTAGTAGTTCTTGTGTTAGGCAATATGGAATTAATTATTTGGTATCTAATTTCTGTGTAGCAGAGACATTAAAATATCATGTCTTTCCTATTTTACTTGTTGAAATTGCATGAAGGAAGATTGTTTGATAGAACTATGCTCAGTTAATTATTCAAAACATACTCAAACATATAATAACTTACAAGAACCAGCGTTACTTCGCAACAATAAATGGAGGTTCATGGTCTTGTGCATAAAGCCCAGGTAAAAAATCAGTTGAAATTCAGCAACATTTCTCACACAGTCTATGGTGACCGTTTTTGGCACCTTTACTCCTGAGAGTTTCAAGGACTTCGGTCCTGCCCCACAAGGAAGCACATGTAACAAGTGGACTCACCTAAGGCAAATGAGTTGTTTCAACACTTTTCCTTGTTCACACAGCACAAAATGGGTACTAGGTTAGATAAGTCATATGACTGTTAACCTTTCATTGCCTCACAGGCACCTTGGGTTATCTGGTGAGATAAGTCATACGACTATTAACCTTTCATTGCCTCACAGGCACCTTGGGTGGTAGTAATACATAGTACTGATTGTAACAGTCTGCTTATATGGCCCTCTTATCCAGGAACATTACTTGCTCACAGCGCTATGTACATTGCAATCCCAGGTCATCAGACACCATCTGATACTTTTCAACTCCCTGGTGATCATACAGTCGTGCTGCCTGTGAGGTGCAGGGAACTAAAAATCACATTGCCAGCACATCCTCACGGGTACCCATTTTACAGCTGGGTGAACTGTAACAATATGGAAACAATCATGTCTAAAGATACTATGCAAATCTGCTCACCTCGGGACCCGAACCTAGGTCCCTCCACCGGGCGTTACCACTGTGCTACTGTTGTATATTTGGATTTTAGACTGAATGAGTGCTTTTGTGTGCATTGTTACCCAATGACAGTTCAGAAACGGAATGATATCTTTGTTACTTAGTAGTAATTCCTGTGTAATCAGAGTGAGTGAGTTTAGTTTTACACTGCATTTAGCAATATTCCAGCAATATCACAGCACAGGACAGCAGAACTGGGCTTCACACATTGTACCCATGTGAGGAATTGGAACCCAAGTTTTGGGTGTAATGGGTGAAGGATTTAAACAACAGGCTACCCCACTGCATTTGTTCAAATGAATTGTTATTCACTCATTGACCCATCGTCTGTTGCAGCCACTACAAGATGGCGCTTCTGGCGGAAACAGTGGAGTGGCTGCTGTCCATGAACCCCACAATATCAGCTTCTCAAGTCACGAGCTAGCTGCCAGGCAACAAAACAAAACCTGCATCTTCAAGATGTGAATGTACTGTCTTTCAAGTCACCAGCTAGTTGATAGGCATTAAAACAAATCCTGTGTCTTCAAGATGTGAATGTTCTGTCTCTCAAGTCAACAGCTAGTTGCCAGGGAACCAAACGAAACCTGGTCTTTTCAGGATTTGAAGTGATAGCTGATTTCAAAGTTTTCCTTCACTTAAGAATGAAATTCAGTTATATAATGTGCTATATGTTTAGTAGGTAACATGCCAGGCAAACCGTATTTATTAAAAATGAATATTACATCTTGGATGACAACTTTATGTTCATTTCGATACTGACTCCTGTACCGTTATCAAGCCTCATTCATTGTTTACCCATTCAAGAAAGTCTGACAGCAGTTTGTTTGGGGTCTCACGTCACTGAAAGCTTTTGTCCCATGTTAGAATATGGGTGTTCCTAACTTCAAAAGTTCAACGGGGCTAGCTGAAAAGATTGATAATTGGAGATATCATTGTCCGGAAGAATTTCGGAAGATTATTGATGTACAAATAACATCATCAACATTATCTTGCTTCAACAATTGCAGTGAAATACACCAAGCTACGTTTTTATGGCTAGACTGCTTCTATATTATTTTCAGGATGGTGTTTTGTTCATAATCCAAGCATAAGTATGTTGCCTCTCACCTGTGACCTTTTGGCCATTTTTGTTCAGTTACCGCCACAATATTTATCAAAAATCAATCGATATTTAGTGAATGATTATTGATCTCTATGAATGTCATTGATGACAAGCCCGAGTTGTAAAGTCACAAACGGAATACAGTACTTCACCGTTATGTAACTTGATAGATATTGAAATACATATGTATATGAAGTGCTCTTTTGAAGTGTTCCCAGTGATATGTGTTTGTAAAACATTTGGCAGTGTGTTTTACATGATTACATACAAAAATTATAATTCTGTAGCACTGATAAGGAATAATGATAATGTGTTTATTTCTAAACTTGAGGAATTTTCTGATAACAAGACAATGTATTCTGTGCTTATATTTTACATCAGATTTCAATTTGATACATTTGGGTTGCAGGACAACATAAGTTGCGGGACTATTTATTTTTCTCCATATGTCAGAGAGAGAAGTTGATTGTGTGGTCAAAATGTCTGTGTGTTGATGAGTCAGACTTCATATCTGCTCCTGGCCTCATCCACAAAGTGATTGTATTTGTACAACATTTGTTTCCTTTAGTGAGTGAGTTTAGTTTTTCATGCCACTAAGCAGTATTCCAGCTATATGACAGCGGTCTGCTAATCATGGATTCTGAATGAGTCAGTCCAGTGATCAATAGCATGAGCATTGATCTAGGCAACTGAGATGCGATGACGTGGAACAAGACAGCATGTCTGACCACTCAATCCATTTAAGTTAGCTTTCAGTTCTAGCCTTGATCTTCAGGGGCGAGACAAGAAGAAGGTAATTCTGTGTGGTGCTCAGTTATTGACTTCGTTTGTTTGAGGTCAGGAACTCAATGCCTTTTCTCAGCCAGATTACACCAGTTAGTTGTCATGCAGTATGAAATGCATGGAAAACATACTGATTTATTTCAGTGTTTTTTTCAGAAGTTTGTTTTGGCGAAACACATAACTAAATGCTGTGTAATTCGTCCAAGTTCCTTTGATATTAAGTGCTACTGATATCCAAGCTGTAAAGAAATTTTGTACATTATGAAATGCAATGTCTTTATATATACAGTGTACAGTATGATGTGTAAATAAATAGTCAAATGAATTCGTCTGATTGTCTTCTCTTGAGGGGACATACCCTGGCTGCTTAAAGCTTGGAGTAGTCTCTCATAAGCCATGAGACCCAGTTCGATTCCTCACATAGATGCCATGTGTGAAGCTCATTTCTGGTGTCCCACAGCATGATATTGGTGGAATATTGCTATGCAGTGTAAAACCAAACAAACTCACTCACTCTGCACTTTCCTTTGATCTTTGCCCATGGACTTGAAATGACCTTGACAAGTCTGCAGCATTAGATACTGCTGAAGGAGTTGTCACCAGGGGTGTTACAGATTACAGATGTGTGTCCCAGTTCTCTAGACAACCTACCTCGGCTCAAATCAAAGGCAAGAAATGAGGGCACCGTTTTCTTGATAGGAATAGACACTACTGCAGAAAATGCAGTATCTTTAAATGGGTTTTATTTCTTTCCCTAATTTTATTTTATTTTGTGTTATTATTTTTCCAAAGCAGAAATATCACGTACGAATCTCCATTTCCCCCGGGCTTGCGTTATGTACGAGACAAGCACACAGCGACCGTGTATTTTTCATAATTACTTTGATAAATGAGTGATAGTCATTCATACATGTCAAAGTGAATTGCCAAACCTGCAATAAGTGGTACCGAAAATATCTGAATAAACTCGTATCTGATTACCATTTCTACTTTCAAAGGTATTTGCTAGTATGTCTTATAAAACCTGATTTATAAACACCTAGAATATTACAGCTAACAAGAATGTTAAAGAATGTCCCATACAGGAATTTCTCCAATGATACATTGTATTTACCTTCCATTTATCAATCACCCGATACTCAACTAATGCAAGTATGAGATTACGACATGGATGGATTTTGAAAGTTCTGAGTATCAAACAGGTAACAGTATTCACTCAGACCTAAACAAAAACAGAATTAACTTTGAGTGAGGGTAGTTCTGCGCTGCGTTTAGCAATATCACGGCGGGGGACACAAGAAATGGACTTCCCACATTGTATCCATACGGGAATCGGAACCCAGGTCTGCAGTGTGACGAGTTGTTAGCAGCATTGCAGGAATATCACGGAGTTGAAAAGTATTTTGTACTCACATACGTACCAGAACGTATGTCTCTTCAGAGGCAAGCAAACGCTTTGACCACTAGGCTACCTCGAGACCCCATAGGGACATTGAAGTCTGTGTACGAATTCTTTTTTCGCTAATACACACTGTAACCATGACTGGAAATTCATGTAGAAGAATAGTGATGTTAAAATTGCTAAATTCCATTCAAAGACCTGGGTTTACATGTAGTGTTAAATTCGCGGTGCACCTATACTCAAGGCCGTCTTGCAACAGCATTATGCTGGTTCATTAAATTACCAGCAGAGCCCTACTTGTTCAAAAGAAAAATAAACACAACAACAATGTAGATAGTCGATAAAACTAAACACATAATATTGATACTTCCAATAAAGTCACTGAAAAACACATGGGCCCTCCATGTTCTTAGAGGAAAGAGTCCTGCGTGCCATGTGTTCAGACGACTGGTCTATTCAGAAGCGATTCCACTGTATTTTGTGTTTGTTCTGGGTTTACGTCGTGTTAAGGTCCTCCGACGTTGTTGACTGTTGCTCTAAGTTCTACTGTTGCTATTGATCCAGACTGGATTATTTACATGGCAGTGTCATATATGCTGGAATATTGTTGTGTGATATGAAACACACCCATTCCCCCAAAGGCACCACATACGCCCCTGAACCTGTATGCAGCGTCAGTCCCTCGTGTCTTAGCAAGGCTTACATATTAAACAAGATGTAAATGAATAGAACAGAGTGAGTGAGTGAGTTTTACGCCCTCAGTGGTCTATAGATAATCGAGTGTGAACCAGACAATCCAGTGATCATCAGAATGAGCTCGACCAGCTCAACTGGGAATCGATGACATGTGTCAAACAAGTCAGCGTGTCTGAACAACCGTTCCTCTTAGTCGCCTCTTAAGCCACGCATGGGCTACTGAAGGTCAAACGTCTAACGCGGACCTTCACAGGTAAATATGCTTCACTGTACACTCAATGAGTGAGTTTAGTTTTACGCCGCACTCAGCAATATTCCAGCTACATGACGGCGGTCTGTAAATAATCGAGTCTGGGCCAGACAATCCAGTGATCAACAACATGAGCATCGATCTGCGTAATTGGGTACCGATGATATATGTCAACCAAGTCAGCGAGTCTGACCACCCGATCCCGTTAGTCGCCTCTTACGACAAGCACAGTCACCTTATATGGCAAGCATGGGTTGCTGAGGGCCTATTCTACCCCGGGACCTTCACGGGTTGTACAATCAATATGACTTCTTCTACTGTGAAGCATTTTGAGGCGGGGGTATCGGGTTGCAAAACCCCTGCAGCAGTACATCCCCCTTTTACCTGCACCTAGGTTCACTTAATGTATGAATCCAAACACTTTGCTTTGATTCTGCCCTACTCACTACTGGACTCACACCTGTGTGACGGTGTGCATGTGCCATGACGACTGTCCACGGGTTGTGTTTCGAGGAAGCGATATAGGTCAGCGCTGCGTGTGTCCATACTGTTAGCTGACTCCCCACCCCGCTAAATAACAATGTTGTCCGGTAATACTTGCGCAACACCCCTACCTTCTCCCCCAACAGAAAACACTGGAGGTATGTGACCTCCCATTATCGTCAGGAGATGTGAGGAAACGCAACCAGGCTTATATCACCCGTTATTGTTTGAGGACAAGGTAAGCGTTGTATTTTCCTCCAGTTAACAAACCAATAATTGTCATTTAACTAGTTCGCGATAACACCTCAAACATTTGCCGCACTTATATCATTAAGGCAGGAATTCAGTATTTGTTTGCGTAGAATAATTTTTACGGTTATGACATTATTGAAGTTAATGACACCAGAGACCCTCTATTATATGGTCTCTGGTGACACCAGCCATCTTGGTACTTATGCAAGACTCAATTGTTCAAGTAACGCTAAAACATTAACGTGATGCGTATTTCCAGATATCGGAACTTATATAAACCCTAGGTTACAAGCTCATACGTGGTCACATGGACTCGTATGTGCTTTGTGGAATATGGGCTATTTGTTTTGAAACAGCACTGAAACACTTGTCTCGAGTTCCGGCGTAAACAAGCATGGCGTGCAATAAACTACATGTACACGGACTTAATGCAACAAACATTTCTGATTGGTTAAAATATATCACCACGATATTTACACATGGTGAAGCGAGGGAAATTCAAATTCCCGATGACAAACTTGCTATATAATCGTGCATTTCATCTGCATAGGTTTGCAATTGATCCCTCCAACCAAGATAGTGAAGTAATTAATCTTTGATCGCTCTCTCTCTCTCTCTCTCTCTCTCTCTCACACACACACTCCCTCCCTCCTTCCCTCTCTCTCACCCTCTCTCTCTCTCTCTCTCTCTCTCTCTCTCTCTCTCTCTCTCTCTCTCTCTCACACACACACACACACACACACACAATGACGTATGGTAGTCCATGCCGGTATATATGGAGGGTGTGATATGTATCTACACGAGTATAATTTAGGTAACATCTCTCCACATTTCGGATATGATCGTAGACAGGTAGTTTTAAAACGTCTTTGATACGTTTCTTTCAGTTGGCTGGAACATTTTCGCCTGTAACTGAAATTGTTAAACTGCCATATGTGTTTGTTGTTTGACACCGGCCTCAGCGATATTCCAGGGCCTACATTTTCGCTAAGAGAGCTTCGAAAACCAAGGCCCAGCTATATGGCAGCGGTCTGTAAACAATCGAGCCAGGACTTGACTATCAAGCGATCAAGAGCATGAGCATCGATCTACTCGGTTGGGATGTGATGACATGTGTCAACCAAGTCAGCGACCTTGACCAACCGATTCGGTTACGACAAGCACGGGGTGCTAACCTGGCTAGTCATGGCTTTACATGTTGACGAAGAGAGACAGTTCATTTTACAATACCAACATCAATATCCGTTTACCTGTGTCACGACGATGGATAAGCAGGTTGTGGTAAGAAAAAAACCATGACTCTCATCTTCAAAGGCATGCCGCATGACGTTCTGGCGAGAGTGAATGAGCTTAGCGACGGGAAGACACCAGAAATGGGCTCCACACATTGCGCCTATATGGGAAATCGAACCTAGGTCTACGGCGTGCCGAGGGGACACTTTCACTAATAAGCCCCACAAGTCAAAACATTGAGAACAGGACAGTCTCGTTTCCGATGAACTGAGTTCCGTCCTATCGCGCTATTTATCAGTATGATTTGATAAGCTTGAGCACTTGGAAATTGACTGTCCCTTTCTCTACACTCCTCTCTTATTATAGTTTGTTTAACAACGTTTATATTTTTAGGACAAAAATTTTGTAAAAACCTTTGAGTTGGATGATGTTTTAATTATGATCAGCTTTTCATTGATATGTTATGTTTATTATATTTCGAATTAGACTACAATTCTTTTGAGCCTAGCGGACTAAACGGTATACTACCCAAACCTCGATATAAAGTATGGAAATACGGTGATATTAAAGTTCAAAATTAAACTTCATTTGTAAATACTCATGTCCGCATGAAACAATGAATAACCAGAGTTGTTTCACTTTGACACGAAAAATTCGAATCGGCTGAAAAGTAGGTCACTGTCTGAATAGATTAATGAGACTCTAGGTTTCGGTATGCGCCTCCGATTTGGCGGGAATTCTTGCACCTTCAAATGTCTGACGAAAGGCCACCGCATGTAGCAATCAGTGCTGTAAAAATGGGAGCTTTTGCATAAAATGCATCTACTCTACGGTATACATTTACATCTGATGTATCAAGTAGGTATATATCATTCTACCATGAGACAAGGAGTAAATATTTTGATTGCAGATGTCAACTCTTGTTGCCTCGCTGTTCTTGGCGTTCCTTCTGGTGGGATCCATTACGGTGGCCAGTGATCATGGCTCTGAATTCTGCTATCCTGGAATGAGCTGTTTCCCGTCTCAGAACGAGATTGTTAAACTGGCAGTTTCCCTGGATGACGGCTTTGACGCTCTCCTATGGCCAGGCGCCCCTCTGTATGGCAACATCACCATCATGAAGGACCTTCTCTACATCAGGTTCCCGGCCTACATCTTTCTAGTGAAGTCGATCTCTGATGTCCAAAAGGTCATGCTGTTTGCCCGGAAGTACGATCTGAGAGTGACCATCCAGTCTTCTGGCCACGACTACATCGGTCGGTCAACAGGCGACGGTAGCATCATGATCAACCTCAGCAAGATGCAAAGGTCAGACAGTCTTGATATCTTTATTTCGGTAGCCTTTTACTGAATAAGTCCACAGGCCTATGGTACACTACAATACAAAATATTCAATCAGATATGATATAAAAAATATTAGTAGAACTTTGAAAGATCACACATGAGTGTAGACACTTAATTTGCATTCATGTTAAACCTGTACATGGAGACAGGATTAATGAACATAGCCAAAACTTTACTATTTATATTTGACAACCAAAAATAAAAATGTAGTTAGAATTGGGTATATAAAGTAAGAGGTTTACGGATATGTTTCCCTTAGTAGTAAGTAAACAGGACACAGAAGCAGAAAATGATACTCATCTTCAACTGAAATTAAGTTACAAACATTGTAAAGTGTTTGGCCGTGACTAATGTTTTTATAACGTCCCTTTCAATAAGATCATACGAAGAACGTCTAAAACATGAAAGAACTGGTCGGAACTTTTTAACAGTAATCGGATAAAGGTATTCACACTAATTGTTTGTAATTAAGATGCGTGTGTATAAATGTCTTTTAGCCTTTGTGTAATACAAAATTTGATTTTCAATACACATTCTATTTTTGCCAAACTTGTCCATAACCACAGAACAGCAACTATCAGACTGATAGTTTCTGTTTCCATTTTATTAATAAAGTGACATCCTATTATAACGTTTAGGGTGGGTCTGTATTATGGAATATCAAAAAGTCTTAACCAGTATTTGATGACCCTAATATCTGAGCGTAGAAAGTCTAGATCTCATCCCATAAATATGATGCTCGCTCTATAGAGGCGTTGACTTTCATTTATCGATTCGTTACTAGTAAAATGAAAGAGCTCCGTAGATTCCAGCCATATATATTGTACAGCTTTTTGGACCCTAAGTAGGTCTGTGCACTTCACGAGACACTAGTGAGTGAGTTAATATCGGCAATATTGCAGCCACATCGTGATGAGAACGATTAATTTTAAAAAACAAATAAAAATGGGCTGTAGATTGCCAACAACTGAAGGTATATCACCATACTAGGAACCATGGGGACTTACATTACTTTGCCACCTGCATGGTCCCTAGCAGGATTTACATCATCCCCTCAGCCGTCGGCAGTTTTGGAAATTTAACCATACAGTAAAAAGGACACACATACTACGATTAAATAAGTGGAAAGTTTGAATTTACATAGAATGTTTGTGGAGTTACGTACCCTCTCAAGCGGGCAGTAGTTATACAGTACTTCAACTCCCTTTGAGGATACAGCCACTGACAAGCGTAGTTACGAATTAAAACTTCCAATAATGCCATTTTTATCTAGTTACAGTTCAGTTAATAAATCTAATTCTTTTAAAATTGCAATGATTAAATGAGAACTTGTGTTATTAAATGAATCCTTCAGAGTTCGGAAATAAAAGTATTTATCCCTTGTGATTGAATATTCAACACACCCAAGCACGACATGCTTGACTGTGGTTCTTTCATCACATGGGATGCAGAATGGAGGATCTTTACCTTTCAGTAGATACTGATGAGTATATCTTCACGAGAGTTTAGTACTTCCTGTGACAAACAACGTTTCATGCGTTTTCGGATGGCATCATGTTTGTCAGTTGACAGTTTGGGTATTGTTAAAAGCTGTGCAAAACAACACGTGCTCACTCTGTACTTATGTTGCGCGAAATAAAAATATGAAAGGAGAGAGAGAAAAAAAAACAAGATAATATTATGTAATGGCAACACCATTCCGATACCATTCCAGTTTTGTATGACCCACTCCGCTGTAATTTCCAGGATCGACATAGACCTTAAATCATCTTTGAACGCCGACGGTGTCATCAGATCAGAGAGCGGTAACAACTGGGCAAGAGTATATGAGGAGGTAGGTGAAAGACGCTCTATGTGGATATCATTTCGTCCCCACAACCTAAAAACATATCAGGAATTATAAACGGTTGTTTTTGTGTTTTTCATTAACGCTGCACTCCAAAATTATTATAGATCTATATGACAGCGGTCTGAAAATAATCGAGTCTGGACCTGATAATCCCGTTGGCATGTCGGCTAAACAACCCGATTCGTTAGTCGCTTCAGACGACAAGCATGGATTACGGAAGACGGATGTGGAATGATACAAGAACCCACAAAATGATTTCCACTTTGCTGAAATACTTACGACTTAAAACAAACAAACGAGTAGGTTTTAAGGAGCTTTTAGCAATATTCCAGCAATATCACAGCGGGGATTCTTAAACAGATTTCACACATTGTACTATTGTATACTTTTAGCAGATACGTTTTTTCTTATCAGTTCATTTTTCGTTATAACATAATATAACAATATTCGTTTTTGTGTTCTTTACACTTACGAAATACATTTCATTGATTTTTACCTTCGGCTTTGGACATTTGCTTCACACGCCAGCTACTAATGCAGTATAATATATATGTCCGCAAGTATTTTCGAAATTTTAAAATGTGACTATTACGATTCAGACGGTGTCAGGTTATTCATTGTCGTTAGTGATACTCAGGCACATGTGTTAACCCTTCCAGTGCTGTTTCAGGTGGACAAGCACGGTCGCATTGTCGTTGGTGGAAGCGCTCACACGGTTGCCATGGGTGGATACACTTTGGGTGGAGGTCACAGTCCTATGTCAAGGTCACTCGGTCTTGCCGTGGACAACCTTTTGGAGGTTACTATGGTGACAGTAGACGGTTCTATCGTTAATGCGACTGCGTCTGGGACAGTGAAGGTGGCCCCTGATGGATCTGTTACCTACTCCAGTGACCCTGACCTTTTCTGGTCCCTAAGGGGAGGGGGAGGAGGTACATTTGGCGTCGTGACCAGCTTCCTCTTCAAACTCCACAAACCACCATCAGCTTTTGCTCGCGAGATCTGTGTGTTCCGATTCCACAGAGTGAATGACCAAGACAAAGCTAAAGATTTCATCAAATTTTACTTCGACCTTACCAAGACGCTACCGAATGAATGGGGAGGATACCTCGTTGGAACCAACGACTACAGTGATGGTACTTTTCAGCACGTGAACCTCGTTGTTGCGATGCTTCACTACGGCTCGTCGTCTCTTCCGTCATTTGCCAAGATACAGCCTTTGGTAGATTATCATCCTGAGTGGCAGTCAATCAAGTGTGTTAAACAGGACGTGACGTCATTCTGGGAGTATGAGAAGGACGTCAACGACGCCCTCTATACACGCGCCGCCTTGGTAACATCTCTCGTCAGACCCGTCGACTTCGATGACAACATGGCTGCGACCATTCGCGACATCGTGTTGGTTCCTCCAACCAATACTTCCCTTGGCTACTGCACAAACACCCTTATCGGAGGTAATACCACTGTTCAATATTACCATATAACACTGTTCAATATTGCCATATAACACTGTTCAATATTGCCATATAACACTGTTCAATATTGCCATATAACACTGTTCAGTATTACCCTGTAGGTTTATGTTTGTACGCTGTTATTGTTGTCACTGCTGGTTATTGTGATCAGCTATATACAATTGTTAAGGCTCTTACTCGAGAGCTGACATGTTTTTTAACATGCCAGGCTTGTTACAGTTTTGTTGGTTGTTTAACGCCAGCAATATCGGGTCTGGGTCAGACATTGTATTTAGTGACTGATATAATGAACATCAGTGGGATATGATGATAAGTGTCAGCCAAGTCAGCGATTCTGACCACCCGATCACGTAGGTTGCTGAAGACCATTTCAAACCTTGATCTTCACTGTTACCTTCCTTTGCAAAAATATTTAGTGAGTGAGTGAGTTTAGTTTTACGCCGATTTTAGCAATATTCCAGCCATATCACGACGGGGGACATCATAAAATGGGCTTCACACATTGGACCCATGTGGGGAATTGAACCCGGGTCTTCGGCGTGACGAGCGAACGCTTTAACCACTAGGCTACCCCACCGCCCCCGCGAAAATATAAAATTATTATGTCGAAAATATAAAACTGAAGCACACCCTGTGTTTTGCTCCTGTCGCACGCTGCATCTTCACACTTCCGCAGGTTGTCGTTCCTATTTAATGTGAAAGATGTCTGTGGACCACGTTAGTTGCCCTCAGAACATGGGTTGCTCAAAACCAATTTCGGGTTCGAACTGGTCTTGAGCTGCCCATGCTTATCTCTAGTCCAGGAGAAGAATCTCAAAAGGGGCTTAGAAATACGATTTCGCAGCATCCCCAGTACTGCTTTTGTCTGACACTATTTCCAGTTAGTATTATGTCTTGTGCGCACGAGATAATCTGTAATACTCTCATATTGTGGAGTCAATTTCTTAACAGACCAGTATATCTGGTGGGGGTGTGCGAACATTTTCACTACAGGTGCTCTGCTGCCCGGTAATGGGAACTCACTGGAGCCTTACCGGATTCTAGGTAATTTGTAAGTTTCTGGAAGCTTGAAGGATATGTGGAGGAATGGTCCGGAAACCTAACTGAAACTTATGTTTCCACTTTCTCTCAGGTTTCCCCTGTTCGAAAACCAAGTTATATTTCCTGTGTTAATCATGGATCTCAATCTGATCACATTCATTTTTACTTCTGTGTATTGCCAATTACATGTCTGATAAATTCCTATACTCTAGGTCAGGTGAGCGCCGTGGATGATGATGCCACCGCCGTGAGCCCGAGCTTAAGGGCAGCCCTTGGCTCAATGTCCTGTGCTGTAGGCTGGGAGAATAACCCAGTTTACGACCCTGAAAATATTGCCGCGGCGGATAAGCTGGAACAGCGACTGAATGGTCTTGGAAACGGGATCTACCTGAATGAGCCTCCCGCCCACATTGCCAACTGGCAGAAGGATTTCTGGGGGCCGCACTACCCTAGGCTCCTTGCCACAAAGAAGAAGTGGGACCCTACCAACTTCCTTACATGCCTCTACTGTGTGGGCTCTGACCTCGGCCGAAACTATGGTAACCTTGGTGGAGTACCAATCATTGGCTGACATCAGTGCCAGGAACATAACTGTATATCACCGAGCATGAAATAAATATACTTTTTGCCCTTTTTGATATTCAAACTTTTTTTTAGAAATTGGAAAAACAACATATAATTATTGATTAATGAAAAGTAATGTGAGTTTTGACAAGTGTACTCGATAGAGAAATCTTAAATAATTGAGTGTTCATCAGTTTTATTCTCTTGAATGATTATATGGTTGATTTAGTTTGTTAACATTTTTGTAAAACATATACTTGCTATAATGAATTCCAACTCAAAGCAATAAATATGTGTTAACGAAATACAATACAATAACTAGGCTCTCCTAGTTACTCTTGAAACTAATACGGAACCAATATAAGATAAACTGAAGGGACAAGGAATAGCCCAGAAACGTTGTGTAAATAATAAAGAAGCTGACATCTATAACATTTTGTCTGTAATTAGAATACCAACTAAATGCCTCTCAAGAACCTAATACGGAACCACGAGGCATAATACTGTAAACAACATTTAACATTGTTTATTCTCTTTTTGTATTTTTTTTTCAGTGTTGATACAATGTATATCACATAATGTGCAGATATCAAAATAATGCGTAAATGACCTCTTTTTTTGTTTTACACCACACTCTCCTTCGTACCCGTAGATGCTCTACAAACTAAGTAAGTTTTTGATACAGTGCCCATTTTCTTTCAAATTGTTTACACTCAGATTTATTCAAATGTATAACATCTATAGGCTAATAATATTGTAATTCCTTCTTAAATTGCAATAATGTAGGTTTTATCTTTCCCAACTAACATTTATAAATGTGGTATTTAGTTAAAAATAAGATCAAGTAAGAAATTTCATCTGAATGATGTTTATTATAACATTGTTTATTCTCAGCTAAAATGAGAGAGTGAGTTTAGCTCTACACCGCATTCAGCAATATTCCAGCTATATCACAATGTCTGTGAATAATCGAGTCTGGACCAGACAGTCCAGTGATCAACAACATGAGCATCGATCTACACAGCTGAGATACGATGACGTGTGTTAACCAAGTCAGCGAGCCTGACCACCATCAGTCAGCTCTTACGACAACCATTGGTTGCTGAAGACCATTCCTAACACGGATCTTCCGGATGGACTCGCGAAATCGTAAAATAGATGATGTAAGCGTATTTGAGTGCAAGCCCCTAATTGGTACCAGGTTGTGCGGATCGAAATTAAAACGAAGCACAAACAGGATATCACAATCTAAGGATGAACCATGTTAACAATCTAATATGAATTCTTATTAATCTGATGCACAGTTTCTCTGGTAGTGTCGACAACCAGCAAATGGCCTCCAGTCTTTATCAGGAACGACGAGCTTCGTGTGCTGTGATAGGTAGCAAGTACCACGCCATAACTCAAACGAGCGACAGATGAAGGATCTGCAGCGCATGCACTTCCTTCCGCATTTCTTAGAGTTGAAAGCGCGGTGTGTCCTATCGCTGAAGCCGTGGCTGCAGTACTCATAGGACAGAAGACTGAAGGTTGTGCCGTACTTGTCGCACTCTGTTAACATGAAACACAACACAGTCATAGTTCTCTGACCAGAGTTTGATGGTTTTCTGCCAACAATATTACAAATCTATCACAGTGACTGGTAAATCATCTTGACTGTGCAGCAGTGACAGTCTTTATGAAGTATGGTTTTGCGAGTCCAGTGTTGTTGGCTTTCATAAGGCCCGTGACACCCATCACACAAAACCTTCATTTTACACCATGTTCAGACAGTTCACTGCCAGTTATCAAATCATGATGTGGCTGATGAAAGGAAAGTCACGCAGATGATGTGGGAGATCTTTAAAATACGAAGGTATTATATTTCAGACAATTAGATTGACGGTAGTATTTGTATTTCGGTGTCTTGGAATGCTTGGAAATTTTGGAACGGATAATTTTTAAGAAATAGTAACTAAGCAGATTTATCACAGTGTATATATATATACACACACACATACACACACACACACACACATATACATACATACATGTATGTATATATATGTGTGTGTGTATGTGTGTTGTATGTATGTATACATACATGTATGTATATATATATGTTTGTATGTGTGTGTGTGTTATATGTATGTATATATGTGTGTGTGTGTGTGTATGTGTGATACCAAAATGATCTAGCGATATTTAATATACGGACGTATAATATTTCAGCCAGTTACACAAATGATTCAAAAAGAAATGCGATTTCATATATATTAGTGAATTTTGGGGTGTCATTCTTTCTTCAGTAAAGACCGTATCTGCCGAGCAACGTGGTTTCTTGTCTCCAGAAAATGATATTTTGAAAGGCGATGTTCCAAAGTCAGTACACAGTCACTGTAACAGTCGCAACACGCCGTTACAATGTAAAAACAACTACTACTGCCGTTACAATGTATAAACAACTACTACTGCCGTTACAATGTAAAAAAACAACTACTACTGCCGTTACAATGTAAAAACAACTACTACTGCCGTTACAATGTAAAAACAACTACTACTGCCGTTACAATGTAAAAAACAACTACTACTGCCGTTACAATGTAAAAACAACTACTACTGCCGTTACAATGTTAAAAACAACTTCTACTACCGTTACAATGTTAAAAACAACTACTACTGCCGTTACAATGTAAAAAAAACAACTACTACTGCCGTTACAATGTAAAAAACAACTACTACTGCTGTTACAATGTAAAAAACAACTACTACTGCCGTTACAATGTAAAAAACAACTACTACTGCCGTTACAATGTAGCTGCGCATTGGAATCATCCATCCTTTTGGACTTTTCCTAACAGAAATAACCATGATTCGTTTGCTAAACGGTGAGCTGCCATTTTGTGGGTTTAGTGTGACGAGGACTTTGAGCCATAATACTATCGGCAAAATATAGATAGGCTTTTTTTTAATGTAGACGTTTTATAATGTAATGATTTTTTTTCTCGGTAGTGCCATGTTTTCCAATTATATCATCTGTATGATTGTATCCATGTTTACAGAACAAAAGCTGGCCGAAACTATACAACGTACAAGTGTAAAACACATCAAAATTAGAAAAACGAATATAACCTTAAATCGAAAGGAAACCCGTTTCAGAGGTAGGAATCCAGTTCAAAACACGTGTTAAAATATCTCCATTATGCGACCATTGAACCTTTTGGTACTTATATATTAGCCTGACCTATTTGCAAATGTTTATGTAAGTAAAATACTTGTCTTGATGATTGTGCTACTTTCCACAACTCAGATCAAAACGCTGCATTACGATGGTGGTTTGTTTTTTCCTTCTTTCAAATACATTGGAATATCAGCAGAACATCATTTTGTGACCCACATATATGAAACCGATAACTGAAAACAATATAGTCAAAAGAACATTCCACCAGAAATATATTATTGAATAAAATGGGGTACCAACTTTCGACACAGGATCGGTCTCGCGGGTTGAAGCTGTAGCCAGCCTGACATTTGCACTGTCCATCGATGCACTGTGTCCTATTATCAACACAGTCAGAGCTCCTAGTGCACACATCGCCATAGTGCTGGTCCTTGGGATCTGAATAAGTGTTTAAATTATTAACATCATTATTACAGGATATGTCGATACTGCACACATACACGCACCTATAGTAATGTGGGAAATAGAAAAACAAAAATTTGCTTTTTCTCGTCTATCTCTGCGTAGATTTCTGTAGTTGATATGTGGAAGTGTGGAATATCTGTTAAGAAAGGACTTCACTGAGGAGAGATTAGGGCAGAAATAAGCAATGCGGAAGTCCAAAGCGATTTATCTGGAATAGATAATGGCTTTATGCAATCTGGTGTGCGATGACGTTGTATTACCAGGGATACTTTTTAAATGTCCATTTTGAAATTAGACTGAGCTTCATTATAAATTTATAAACTTTCATGCTGAAACTATTAATGATGTAGCGACCACGGAATCTAACTATCACTATCAAACTGGTAGGGTTCGTCTCAAAAGCAAACCCTGGCCGGGTGAAGGAGACGATGGTTGAGGTGTGGCTGGGGGACACATATATCATCTATGGCACGATAATCCTATAGTGGAATTAAAGCAGGGAAGTATACGGCATGTCCTAACATATATAACAATATCCAGTCCTGTAGATCTTCGGGCGGTCAAGCCACCTGTATATTTTGAGACATTTAACATGATGCTTTTCTTTGGGTATCAGGTATCGCACTCTTTTACATATCTTAACATAGACTTCATGAAAGAAAGACACGTAAGGTGTTATGCAATAGACATGACATGTCTGGCCGTCTGTGATGACAAGTGAAACACCTATTCTGAAGCAGAATTGTGGCAGACTAAATGTGTAAGGAACGATTTCGATTCTCCCACGTGTCATGTCTGAATGTAGGTTTACACAACATCGTCCCTGGTGACAAGAAACACAGAACATACCTATTTGGAACCGTATTTCTGCAGAATAAGGAAAGATTTCAAGTCTCCTTGGTGTCTGACAGTGTGAATGTGGGTCCACACAACATAAAAATGATTGTGTAATGGTTTTCAACAGAAACATTTTGTATCCCCCAGACACACTTGGGGAAGCATTACCTACTGGTCTTGCTCTACCCAAGTGTCCGCTGTTGTCAAACGCCATTCTTGAGCGTTTTATTTTCTGCACATGTATATCGAATACTAACACCTTTACTTAAACACTTCAAACACTTTAGTTTAAAGAACATCTGACCTCTGGTACATGCTGGGTCTCCGTGCTTCAGGCTGTAGCCAGTCATACATTGGCACACGTTGTCAGCGCACAGTGTCCTGCCATCCACACATTCAGCATCTGTGGAACATACTTCACCAAGGTGCAGACGCTGGGGATCTAAAAGACGCATAAGTGCCACCGTTTGAGAAACTGATTCCATTGATATTGAATGGCAACATAGGGGGTGAAAATCACTCTGGAGTGATTGAGTGAATGAGTAAGATTTTCCTTCGTTTTTAGCAATATCCCAGCAGTAACACGGCGTTGACACCAGAAATGGGCGTTACACATTGTACCCAAGTAGGGAAAAGATCCCCGAGACGAGCGGTCACCTTTGGTATTATTATGTTCTTCATAAAAGAAGTAATATTTCTGATACATGTTTCCTTAGTAAACTCATACCTGTGTATATCACACTATGTAGATCAAAGTTGCTGCGGCGTTTTGTAACTGAGGCAATTCGACTGGCAATCGGACTTGATTTAATTTATGTTAAAATACCACTAACAGAAAGTTGTAACCGGGAATGATGGAGTAAAATGAATTTCATGGGCACTTCTTGTTTTCTTTCAGCCTAGATTTTGGACTTTCCTTCTCCATGTGTGCATGTCTCTTTCATGTGCGCCTGACTGCGTATAATCGGAACATTTACAGAAACGACAGAAACACGATTGTATTACTGTAGCACTTGTTCATTGACAATGTGGCGGACCCCAGTGACGTCACTAGCGGAGAGGTCACGTAAGATCCAGCGGAATATACATAATGGCCGAAGCTCAGATAGCAGAAACTGTTTTTGCGATTAAAACATAACTAACCACATTTAAGAAATAAAATTGGGACACATGTTTCTGAAGACAGCATCTTTTACCCGACAAATTATTGCAATTGTCTAGTGTTTCCCCTAACCATTAGGCTACCTCAAAGCCCCGCACAATCTGGACCAGCTTACAACACATGTGACAAGCAGGGCATTTATTTGCACTGACTTTAACTTCTCAAAAGGATGGGTCATATGGTTACAAGGATAACTCGCTCAACAACACAAAGTGGGGAATGTCACTGGATTACACATCACAGTGTAACATTGCCTCAACTCACTTACAAGATATATACAAAAGAGCTAACCTTTCATACAAGATTCGTCCTCGCGATTAAGGCTGTAACCAGTCAGACATTTGCACACGTGATCCATGCAGTGTGTCCTGTCATCCACACAGTCAACATGGCAGGAACAAGTCTCACCGTGGTGCTGGCCCCTGGGATCTGAAAATTGTCATTCAATGTTTGAACACATAAAATCCATGTGCTACATATTTGGTTACTAGGAAGCAGTTTCAGTTTAAGTGTATGAGGTGCAACGCCCATTAAGCATAAAATTATGAATGTGAAATTCTGCAATTTGAGGAAGGGACATTGTAAAATATCTTTTTAGGTAGGAGTAAGCTAGGTAAATGTTGCTGTAAGTGTTGTAGAAGTCGCTTTCTGCAGTTTCGGATGATCTGTTCCCATTTCGATCATTATCAGTACCACCAGAAACGTATACAATACTAAATTCAAGATATACTATAAAATATTCTGTAGTAATGAGCCATGCAGCAATTTACAATTACAACTAAATGAAACTGTTTGTAGGATCATTTGCTTGCAATCAGTGCTTGCATGTGTATTACTGGCTTTCAGGAAGTGATGATGCATGGTGATTTTCTGTGAAGTAATATCGACAGATACCGAGTTCTCGATAAGAGAACGGAGGGAGCAAATACACAGAATAAAAAAAAGTTCCTGTAAAGCGACCCCAAAGAAATCACTTTAGACTTTTCTGAATCACCACCATGTTTGAAAACATTTCCCTGCTCTTTGGTGGCTGTGCAAGTTTAGGGTCCTGGCTTTACTTACCATTCATGGTGAAGGAATCAACATCAGGACCACTACTGGTAAACGCTGCTTTGCCATCCTCTTTCCTGAAGAGGCGATACTTTGTGCAGATTGAACCTGACCGCTTGTACTCAAGGAAGAAACATCCTTTTGACTGACTACATTCTACGATACATTGAATACGAGAAATCCCTGGCTTTTCGTGTAACACAGATAGATTGAAGTCAATTGTCTGATGGTTCATCTTAAATGTCCACTCCTGTATGTCTATTGCGTCCATTGCAGCAACCGGCATAAACAGAAACAACATACAACAACAGAGCATAGTGGACTGCATCGTTGTCATGTCTTTAACAGTTCACTGATGAACAGGCCTTGGTGCTCAGATGTTATAAATATTAAATATTATGTACAGTTCCGGGCAGAGTATATATCTCTCCTAGTTGGTAGCTATTACTAATTGTATGGATATTGGAACAGGAATTCGTATTTCCGATGGCTCGGAGTTTCTGCTGTTTGGCTGATGCCTCACAATTGTATTGTACGTTCAGTTGCATTTGGTCTTAGCTTAATTAACTACAACGTATTTTCAAAATCTTATTTTCAGCTGCGGTCGTAATTAAATATTGACATCTGTATATTCGATCATCAATCCCTTGGCAGCGCATCATCACACGTTTTCACACTAATTTTCCCCAGTGGAAGTTGTTTTTGACGTGTTATATTTGGGTATGTGCGTTTAAGCGCGTTCATTTGGTTTTCTTTTTGGATCTGCGTTTTCGAATGTCCTGAAGGTGTGATTCACAGACATATATTAGAATTGGCAGACAATGACTCATACAGTAAGTGAAGCAGCGCCCCACACACTACTTCTCGAATTTCTGTGAAGCTAATAGCTTCAATTAATCCCTACGGACCATGATTGAGAAACGGATAGTTTTATGTCATATTTTGCCGGTTTTACGACTGTCCTGTGTTCAGTATCCTTTCAGTACTTTTGGTACGGGACAAATTCAGAGTGTACCGGCGTAGATATGTTGAGATATGAAATAGCAATATTCCAGCTGTATGGCGGCGGTATGTAAATAATCGAATCTGAACCAGGCAATCCAGTGATCAACAACATGATCTGCGCAATTGGGAACCGATGACATGTGTCAACCAAGTCAGCGAGTCTGACCACCCGATACCGATAGTTGCCTCTTACGACAAGCATAGTCGCCTTTTATGGCAAACATGGGGTTCTGAAGGCCTATTCTACCCCGGAACCTTCACGGGTCTGATGAGGAAATTGAAGTTGTTCGAGAATATCTATACCTGGGAATTCTATTTAATGGCAATGGTAAGTTTGCTAAAGCAATTAAGGGACTTGCAGAACGAGCAACAAAGGTGATGTGTTCTGTTTTTTAAAAACTATTAGGAAAACTTAAATCCCAGCTGACTGTCAGCTCAAACTTTTAGATCAATGCATGTTACCACGTGTATTATATGGATGAGAGGTTTGGGGGTATGAAAACTATTTTAGAAAGAACGTATTTGAAAATAAATTTACACTTAAGGTAAGACAATCTGCTCCAAATTTTATGTTTTGTGGGGGACTCGGTATATATCTCATTGAAGTAATAAGTAAAACATGAGGCATAAGCTGCTGGTGCAAAGTCATTACATTACCAGATACGTTCCCAGTCACATAGTGTATCATGTAATGGCTAATGTGTCAACTTGTTTGGGTATTCAATTCAACTTAATCTTTTAAATGTAGTGAAAGTATACTCCAAAATGTTAGTTTATCATATGTATGTATGTATGTATGTATGTATGTATGTATGTAGGTAGGTAGGTAGGTAGGTAGGTAGGTAGGTAGGTAGGTAGGTATGTAGGTAGGTAGGTAGGTAGGTAGGTAGGTAGGTAGGTAGGTGTGTATGAACACAGAAAAATAGACTATGTACAATTTGTAACCACCATGCTATGTGTAACGAATTTTATATTATCTTATCACGCAGAGCTCTAGATGATGCAACGAAACGTATACTCACTACCTATTTTGTGAAAAATACCAATGTTGATAAATATTTTTCCCTTGTGAAATCTATGATCCTTTCGCACAGAAATTATCATGTTTAATGACAATTATGTTATCCCTGTTTCTGTTATAATCTATTATTATATTCATATACATATAAACCATAATGGCACTTTGTATTTATCAAAATATTTGTATGTATGTATGTATGTATGTATGTATGTATGTATGTATGTATGTATGTATGTATGTATGTATGTATGTATGTATGTATGTATGTATGTATGTATATCAGTTTGTATGATTTTTTAGTATAAAGTCCTCATTCCCGATACGCACGCATGCACGCACACATACGTCTTCAGATTCCAAGGGCCAGCAAGAATGATATATTTGAACTGCATTGGTACTTCTGAAACTGTTGACCTTTCGATTTAAGGCTACATCCATTTTCTAATGTGGATATATTTCACAATCATACTTACACAAACACCTCTAACAGGCACACTTTCCGTCTTCTATTCAATACACAAATATTGCGTGGAATTCTTTTTACTCATTTTTGTCACTTGATATTCCATTCTGAAAACTGAGGCCATAAATCATATCGGAGCATGCTTTGTGTCATAAGAAAGTCACACAAAACAAAAACAAGTCGCTTATATCATTCAGATTTCAAATCAAATATATATCAATGTTAATGAGTAATGCTATTGCAGTAAAAACTATCATGAAAACTAATGTTAATAGTTTGCTATTCCCTTAACATCGTAAACTGTGGCGAAAATTAGATGCACATGGAAAAATAGACTATGTACGATTTGTAACCACCATGCTATGTTTAACGAATTTCATATTATCTTATCACGCAGAGCACTAGCAACGAAACGTATACTCCCTATCTATTTTGTGAATCTATGTCCCTTATGAAATTTCCTATCATTTCGTACAGAAATTATCATGCAAAAATTAGATGCACATGGAAAAATAGACTATGTACAATTTGTAATCACCATGCTACGAGGGGATGTCAATAAGTTTTGAGTCTTGCATAGAAACACACAAAATATTGGCATGAACCACATTTATTTTTCAACATAGTCCCTTTGTGAGTCAAAACACTTGTTCCATCTTTTCTGCCAGGCGCTGATGCCATCTCTGTAGAAGGCGCCATTTTGGTCCTGAAACCAAGCCTCTGTAACAGCAATAAGCTCATTATAATCCTGAAATCTACGACCATGAAAGTGTTTCTTGAGATTTGGGAACAGATGGTAATCACTTGGTGCCAGGTCTGGAGAGTAGGGGGGATGCGGCAGGAATTCGTACCCGCATTCCTTTACAGCAGCGGTTGCAAAGCGAGAGGTCTGCACTGGAGCATTGTCTTGATGTAGAAGAATACCACGTCTGATCTTGCCCCGGCGCTTCTCCTTGATTGACTGTCGCACTTGCCTCACCAAGTTAGCGTAATATTCCCCATTCATTGTTCTTCCTTTTGGTAAGTAATCTATGTGGATGACGCCTTTGCTACCCCAGAAGACTGTCGCCATTACCTTATGCACTGATCTGGAGGCTTTGAACTTTTTGGTCCTGGGAGAAGTGACATGTTTCCTTTCCATGGATTCTTGTTTGCTCTCAGGATCGTAGTGATGGATCCAGGGTTTATCACAGGTTACTAGCCTAAAGTGAAAATCTTCTGGATTCTTGTTGTATCTGGTTAGCATGGAGTTGTTTATGGTGACCCTTGTTTGCTTCATTTCATCTGTAAGCATTCTTGGCACCCGTCTTGCGCACACCTTAGCCATGACGAGATGTTCATGAAGAATTGTCTCGATGGATCCGTGTGAAATGCCTGTGGTCTCCTCTAACTCGTGGAGTGTGATTCGACGATTTTCCAGCACAAGTCTATGCACTCTGTCAATGGTTTTCTGACTAGTGCTTGTTGTTGGGCGACCTGGACGGGGGTCATCTTCAAGACTCTCTCTACCATGCTTAAATTCATTGACCCATCGTTTGATGGTAGCAGATGAAGGGAAAGACTCCCATAAACTGCTGAAAGCCTTTCTTCAATGTTCGTCGCCGAGTTTCCTTCAAGAACTAAAAACTTAATTACTGCTCTATACTCAGTTTTGTTCATTTTCACTGCCGTGAGGGAGTCTCTTTCTGTCAATGTGAGCTGTTCAATAACTTCTGAGAGTAGGATACCAAAACATCAGCTACATCCCAAGTTTCAATGTCTTACCATAGGCTGTGACACCTGGGTATGAAAAATGCTCAAGGCTCAAAACTTATTGACATCCCCTCGTATGTGTAACGAATTTCATATGTTAACGTTAATGAGTAATGTTATTGCAGTAAAAACTGTCATGACTTATGTTAATATTTTGCTATTCCCTAAACATAGTAAACTGTGGCAAAAATTAGATGCACATAGGAAAATCAGAGTTGTTATTAAACAAAACTATGATGGCTCTAGAGTATCCCATGAAACAGACTCCAATCAGAATAAAGGGAATATACCTCTAACAAATTATTCAAATGGAACAATTAAAATCACGCACGCCATCAGATGATGGATGAAATGTTTTACATAATTATGATTTTACATGCCTACCACATCAGTCTGCACATGGCGATCTTGCATTCAACTTACACATTTATATCCATCATGCACCACCCAAGTTATGTCTCTCTCTATCTCAATATCAGGATGTCTTCCTCTTCCCAGACCTTCAAACAAACTTACACATCCAGAAACGCGCACTATAAACTACTACGGAGCACCATCGGATACTACCAAGCAGACTGTTTTTCAGTTTAATGGCTTTCACGTTCAGACTAAAACCTCAGTGCTCAGGTAAATTTCATGTATTTGATAAGTTACACTTGAAACAACATTAGAGTACATTTTTTAAGAGCATTCCTTTGATCAAAATCTTGGTTACGTGTGTGTGCATGTGTGAAGGGATGAACATTAAATTGCAGTTAGCGGTGTTTAGTGCATCGTGTCATAATGCCAGGAAAGGATTCACTGAAACAAAACGACAAATTATAAAAAAATGAAATCATGTTTATAGCATACGATTTTGTAGACTTGAATCAAAGAATTATACACCATGCATGGATAAACATTGCATGGATAAACATATCAGGCTGTGCAAAGATGAATGAGGTAAAATGCTGAAAAAACTCAAACATAAACAAACATAAACAAACATAAACAAACAAACATAAACAAACATAAACAGTGTTGGAAAATTGTAAATGGTAATTCTTATTAATATGTCGACGTATTTTACGAGCACTTCCAGATGACGCACATCGTGCGTCTTATTTGTCACGCTTTCTGGAAAACCATTTAACCTTTGTGAAAAAGTTTGTGAAAAGGTTCAGCAACATATTTTATCATAGGCTTGCACCAACGACGAGGTGCTCTCTGATTGGTCAAAAATATAACACCAGTATTATTTTCATTTCGTGGCGTGATACATCGTGTTGATGCGAGCCTGTTGAGGGTGAAGGACAAACATGGTGGACTCGATCTCTCGATACCGCTAATTCCACAAGAAATTCGTGTATTGCAGGTAAAGGAATATCCTATTTCATTTGAGAGGTTGTAGAACGAAAGCGGAATATCTAGCGATTACGGAAATGTTGTGTTTTTTCTCCGATCGGGTGTTTTAAGTGGAATACGTAGTATTTCTTCTCCGAGAGGCGATGATATTCGTAGGCAGGTTTTTGGCGTACAAATGAAAAAGTTGTCTTTTCCCAAGTTCCGAGCGAGGTTACTCGGTACATAGTGCATCGATTTTAATAATTTTGACTATATTCGAAAGGGAATTTATCTGGCTTTATTTCTGTAAGAATTGCGGCTGTGTAATTCAAAATTCCCTACCCAGAATTCGCCCATAATCGAGAGTGGGGTGTTTGACAACATTGTGCGCGTTACATCCCTTTCCATCTTTATAATTATGTATATGGATATCAGTATAGGCTTGTTGGACCCAGAATGTTTCATTTTCAGCAATACAAGCCCCTGTGGTTTTCTGTACAGCATTGGCATTTCTTTACTACAATTAGAGACTCCAGTATGACAAGTTCATACAAAAGACATATGGGGGATATTCCCAATGCTCTCCCTGATGATCCAGACAGTCACGTAGTTGCACCTCCACTTCCTGCTCTCCCAAAACTCACAAGCTGCCTGACTTAACACTAACGTAACTTGCCAAGTTTGAGAATAAAAACACACGAAACGTTACAAGCCTTTTATTTGTATTCAGTTTGAAGTCAAGTGAAATTCAAACGCAGAATTTACTCAAATTCGCCGTAGAATTTCAGATTTTTACAGCGGAATCCAAGGGGGACTGGTCCTTACAGGCTGGTAGTGAGTGTGCATTTGTAGAACGTGTTATCAAGCCAGCAGCTAGTACATCAAACGCTGAGGAACCTGTCTCCAACAGATTCCTCCACCCAGCCCCAGCCCCAACGGCCATTAGGCCCATTATATTTATGGAACAGTAGTAAAGGGGTTCGCTGTTCGAAATTGCTGTTGTGGGAATGGTGTTGGAAAAAGAATATACCAAGAGATCAGCGATATGTCCTGTCCTCATAGAAACTGAGTTCCACTTCACCCTAGAATTTCATTCTACGATGATCTCAGAAAACATTTTATTCCAAAATATTTCTGGGAATGTTAATCTCCTGACACGTTTAAAATTCCGTTGTTATGTCATAATGAAATAACAATTAATCTTGGAAAGTACCCATTTGTTGCATTTAAGTAAGTTGCATGTACTTTCAACTGCCATCGTATTTCTGATTTTACGGGCGCTTCATGTGTCTCTGTAATATTGTGACGTCTCATGCTATTCAACATTCGTTCTACCGAAGATGTACAAAGGGGCATGGCGGAGCAGAACTGAAACAGACGGAGTCTTGTCAGGTGGCTCAAGGGCGCCTTGGATGGAAGCAGGACGAAATGCTGGTGTGGCATAGGGGTGAAGAGGCGACCCCAAGAGGAGAGGCGATGGTGGCGAAACGGTGACTGGCGTTGATAAGTGCAGTTCGAGTCTTGGCAGTGGCTCACAGGCGATTTGACAGTAACCAAGCGCAATCGAAGTTGTATTCTTCCAGGTTTCATCTTTCATAATTATATATTTGTGCTGATATGTTGGAATTATCTGTCCATTATGTAATTGTTGGGTATTGAATTCGTGAGCTATGGTTCTCCATCCGGGTATGTGACTGCTTCGTCCTTATCATGTTTCTCATACAAATAGGGAATGCAAAAACAAAAGTACAAGCAAACACCGTCTCCTCTAAAGCAAAACACTAACCTGAAACCAATATAACATAACATTAACGCGCAAAGGCTAATTCCTTCTCTCTTTAAACTTAAACTCAAAACCGATAACATAACATTAACTATAAGCCTACATCCATCTCTATATCACTAACCCAAACCGAATAAAATAAATGACGTGCATCTTTAGTAAGATGACCACACAGACCTGCTCTCTCTGATATGTGTCTTTTGTATTTGTCGGCATTGTGATCGCTACATCCTAACCTTAAGTGGAGGATTTGGCAAACTGTTGTACCTATATTTGGTTCGAAATGAATTTCTTTAGCCCTGGGACATTAGGCAGATTTGAATTCATTGACATCTGAAAGTGATTACATATTTTTCGGTAAAGCTTAAGCTTACAGCGTCCGGTAGAAATGAATTGTCATACAGAGCAGTACTGCAAGCAATAGTTTGGAAATGTGATGCGTTACGTAACGGATAGGCACTGACTTGAGAGACAGAGGGAGGGACGAGTTCATTTAGATAGTGGGTAACCTGTTATGATACATTTTGAAAAAAAAAGTGACTAGTTTAAGTTTTCTTTTTCTTTCGCAGAGTGAAACAGAAGATGGTTCAGCGTAGAGTTTATAATGACTGGTGCCGCGAACAGCTCCACATACGTAATGCGTCTAAGTGCAGGTTTTCCTAGGTTGTTGCCTGTGTTTTGAAACAATTGTCTTAAAATGGCTTACGTGATCACAAATCGGAAGTATAAACATACGATTCAATATGTTTCTCGTTAATCGATATTTAAGACTTTTCTTAAGCAGTTTATCATAGGGCTGACTCTCATAGCGATATCGGTTATATGAATATCCCATGTACAATCGTTTTGAAGATTTATACCTAAACGTTTATGACCCGAAGTTTCCTCCTCTTGAACGTCGTTGTAAAAAAAGCTCGGATGATAATTTGAATTTAATAACCTATCGAATAAGACTGTTTTGGTTTTTGAAGGGTTGAATTAGACTTTCCAGGTTTTTGCTCAGTTTGCTATTTTGAGTAGATCATTAAGAGCGGCAATTTATGGATCATCAGTTATTACATAAATAGAACTATCATCGGAAAATATTACTTTCAATGCCTTAAAAAATGTCATTTATGTAGACCAAAAACAAGTGGTCCTGGAACAGAACCCTGCGAGACACCAGCTTTTACCGGTTTAATTTTTTATCTATAACCATTTATGACTTAACGCTGGGATCGATATTCTAAATAACTTTTAAACCATTGTAGTAGTGAACCATCAATTCCACAAGACTTTCACTTGTGTACCAGACCTCTGTGTCACACCCCTGTGCCACGCTCTGTCAAAATTGCCCATTGCCTTGGCGATGAAATTATACAAATGTGTCAACTGCTTCACGCATGAGTTCCCCGGGATAAAACCTGACTGTAAACTGGATAAGATTTTATCGTCTGTAAGATAATTAAGAACACATTTGGATATACATCGCTCAAATAGTTTAGATACACAACTAGTTAAGACTACTTCTCTGTGATTTGTAATCTTTCCAAACTGCCAGGGGCACGTGTCGTTGAAGTGATAGATTGAAAAGTCCAATTTAAGGGAGTGCAATACTGACAGCGATTAATTTCAGAATTCTTTTTTTCCATTCCGGCAGGGCCGGTTGCTTTCGTAGTATGAACATTCATTAAGATATCATATACTTCATTGTTAGTAAGATTAATTTCAGATAAACTATTGCCTATCTTCATATTGATAGTGGGGTTATTGACTCTGGATCTTCTGGAATTGCCGAGTGAAATAATCATTTAAAGCATCAGTTATATCTTGTAAATCATCGCATCATTCAAAATCAGCGGGTGATTGTAATAATTAACTAACTTCCACCAACATTTATCTGTAGTGGTTCGATTTATCGTTTGGTCTAGTTTATGTGCATAGGCTCTTTTCCCTTTTCGGATAGCCGAGATTATTCTATTTCTACTTTGTCTGAACCGAGCCCAACGGGTAACAGAATTTGTTCTCTTAGCCAGCTGATGATGTCTATTGCGTTTACGTATTAGCGATCTAATTTCGTTATTCACCCAAAGTGGATCCGATTGTCGAATAGTAACAATCTTATTTGGGATATTCTTGTCAAAAACATTCCTAATTATCGTCGTTAATGTATTTGCTGTATCGTCCATATATCGTCGTTAATGTATTTGCTATATCGTCCACATACCGTCGTTAATGTATTTGCTATATCGTCCACATATCGTCGTTACTGTGTTTGCTATATCGTCCACATATCGTCGTTAATGTATTTGCTATATCGTCCACATATCGTCGTCAGTGTATTTGCTATATCGTCCACATATCGTCGTTCATGTATTTGCTATATCGTCCACATATCGTCGTTAATGTATTTGCTATATCGTCCACATATCGTCGTCGTTTGAGAATAAGTCATCAGTGTCAAGATTATTGATGTCAGAAATCATACCATCAACGTCCATATGTTGACAATAATATATTTTACGTTTAAATGTATCACACCTGGGTCAAGCAAATTTGATATCAACGTATATTGAACAATGATCACTACAAACAGGGTCTAACACTCCGCAGTCTTGCACACTTTGCATAGAGGGTATGAATATGAGGTCAATTATAGTACTGCAATGCAGGGTGATTCGAGTCGGTATGTCAATAATTTGGGTTAGTCAGTGTAAGGATTGAAAATACTTTCATTTAACATATCTGTCTGTCATGTTATGATTACACGATGCCATTTAGAAAGTGGTCAAATGCTTCATGTGCCATATTTGGGATTTCACATTCTTAGTAAAGTACAAATTCGACTTCAACTTCGACTTGTCGAAGTCGCGGTGGCTGAGCGAACTATATGCGACTGACTTTGTAGCTAGCTATTAGGTGCCTGACTCGGGGTGCGGGTTCGAATCCCGGATGGGACTCAACCAAAAAAGTACTAGAATTTGTACTTTACTAAGAAAGTGAAGTCCCAAATATGACATATGTTGTGTCTGCCATGTTGTCGCAACTCATCACTCATTCATCAGAAGTAAACAGCGATCGAAAACACATCGTTCAGGTGAGAACAAACATTGTCTAGTAGAAACTAAGAAGGGAAAGGGCGATGAAGATCACACAGGCAGTTTATCACGATATTGCCCCATGTGATGTTCACTGAGACGTGACGACTGCACATCACGGTAATGACGGACATCAGGGTACAGTGTCCAACATCGTGAGATCAAATAATGGTGACACTGCTACCATACCAGTCGCGATTTGAAACCTCCAACAATATTGTAATCAAAAACTTTAGACACTGACGCAAGGAAAACAGATAAAATTCTAAAAAGGGTGAACACGGACATTCTAAATGTGCATAGGGAAATAGAACGACATGAATAAACTACACAAGGGAACCGATAATGTTAAATGAGAGTGAAATGTTTGAAGAAAAGTGTGAGGATGCAATGTACCTGCTACTTGCCGACTTGTACTCTCATATCGAAACATGTGAAAGCTTAAATAAAGAAAGTGTAGCAAACAGCTAAAGTATAGAGCTGAATATAATATGAAGACATGTGCCCGAATGAAATAATGAAAATGTGTCGAAGGTTAACAGTATTTCAAAGAAGGCATAAAGCTACGTGACACGCGAGTTGTGAGTACAGTGAGGAAGACATACGACATGTCCTTGTGTGACAGTTATACTGTGCGATCAACATGTGCACATCACACTAATTTTGATGTCAGTATTGCAGAAAGACATCAACTGGAAAAGAAAAGTTTGGACGTTTAGATTACACATGGTATGGACATAACAGGCGTAACCAGCATAGACGTGCCATCGAGGATCGGAAGGCGTCGGTTTCTTATTGAAAATGATATTTTAACAAATCATATTTTGACATTACTATCCCAGATGTAAAACATGATGGTGTCATTTGGCTTCAGTAGGTCTCCAAGGTGACATATTTCTGCATATGTGTGTGCTATCTACACCCTATCGATGCTGTTTACTGTTATGACACCTTGCTGCCACAGATAGCAAAATATCATGTGAACATTATTGGTGTTATAAGGACAGTAGATGTGGCAATCTAAGTGACTACATGGAGGGACTGGACATTTTATCCCCAACAGAAGTCAGTCACTCCGTGAAAAATAACTATGGAAAACTTTTTGCTGATTTCCTTATCAGCGCTATTTTTTTTATGAAAAGTGAAAATGACCTACTTTGCATTTCAGAGAAAGGTGCATCTGTTGTCAACTACATGCACATGCCCTTAATTATATTTTAATAATGTAATAGATATTAAGGTTACACGTGCAGCTGACCTAGTGGAATCAGCGAAGTGTGTAGGTTGTGTAAGTGGACCAACTCTAACTAATCTCTCACCAACTCCAGTTATAAGCTATTATTGTTCTGGGTTTTTTTTAATAGAAGGCTCTAGAAATACGCCTAAAATAGCAATATCATAACAGACGAACAAAACGGTTTTAGGAACATCCTTCATCACTAACATCAATCATCGAAACAAAGAAGTCTCTGAAGAAATCCTCCTTTTGAACTTTTAACTTTTATTGATTTTAAGAAAGCATATGGTTGTATCAGCAGAGACATTTTATGGAAAAAGTTATCAGAAATTAGTATAAATGGGAACATTTATCAAGCGATCACATGTTCGTATAAAAATGTGAAATGCTCTATAAGTGTTAATGGAAGGCTTACAGAATGGTTCAATGTACGATGCGGTGTAAAACAAGGATGTCTACTCTCTCCGCTGTTGTTTAATATATACATTAATGACCGAGTTGTCGCTCTAAGGGCTCTGGATATAGGTGGGACTTTAAGTAATGAGAAAATAGTATTTTAACCTATGCGGATGGCCTTGTGCTCGCAACAAAAAGTGAAGCAGACCTTCAATTCCTCTCGACTGCCTAAAACATTGGTGTGACGTCAACAAAATGATTGTGAATAATGACTAGTCGAAGATTCTCCACTGCAGAAGTATATCAACCACGAGGGCAACTTTTTTATTTAAATGTGGAAATGTGACCCTTGACACTGAGGACAGTTATTGCTACCTCGGACTTCTTATCACGAAACATTTGACTATACCCGCGTGGAGAAAGCAGTTGCCAACTGTGCAACCAGACACTTGGTCTACATATATCCAAATTCAAGTCACTACTAAAGTGTACATCTCTGTGGTCTAGTCAACCACTAAACACAGATCCGCTATGTGGTCAAGCATACGCTAACTGCAAAAATCTGTACAAAATAGGGCCATGAAGTGCTTTATGGTGATGGGATGGGATGGTGGAGGTGACATGGGTTGGACACCTGCATGTGTGAAGACCTGGGTTGAGAGTATAAACCAGAGCCAACATTCTCCTCGAAGATCGGCTCACCTAAAGAATCTTCCAGTAGTCGAGATCATAGCACTGAGAAACAAGGTTAACTGGATTAAAAGAGCTCGCCTTAAACTTACATTTCTAAACTTGCATTTTGATGTCACAAATGGACTTCACACCAAGCAAGCAGTACATAGGGTCCAAAATGCGATATTTGAACAAAACACAAAGTCATGGAAGCAAACGATGATCTGTACTCACATCACGCCAGGAAGGGGAGGTAACAAACTGAGACGATAATAATATGCTACTTTCAAGACGGAACAATAATTAACATGACGATGACCAGAAATGAAAGTATAGCTCTCTCTATGTTCAGATGTGGAGTAGTCCCCCTTACACGTAGAGACAGGTCGTCACAACAATGTCCCGTAAGAGGAAAGAGTGTGCTTTAACAAGTTATACACATTATATTATACAAATACCACTAGAAACATGCTAACTTTATGTTCAGTGTTTTTTTTAAAAAAAGATTTTAATCTTATGACACCTGTTGATCAGTTTGCTTTTAAAATGTCAAATCCAGAAATCTTGTGCCAAAACCTGCATGGATGTTTCAGAGGAGAGGAGAAGTCTTTTATATCACAAGTTCATTTTTTCTGTTATTACTGTTCCAGTCAAGGTTTGAGGATAATAATATGTGAGTACACAACGCTGAAATATTAAATACATTTTGATTTAGAATGACCAGTGTTAACAGGTGCACTTCCATGTGCAATCTATTTTACATCACAAGTTAAGTTGACTTTTTGTTTCATCCTCGTGAATACTATGGTATGTATTATTCATTCTAAAAATAGTCTCATAATCCCATAAGGGATAGCTCATCAAATGTATATTTTATACGTGTAAATATTATATATACGTTATGCTTGTATGTGGCGACAATGAAATAAAACATCTGCCTGTCTGTCTGTCTGTCTGTCTGTCTGTCTGTCTACAAACGCTAATCAGTCGCCCGGGCTATATATACCGGGGTACCCAGCAGGCAGTTACATGCTTCGCGGTACTTGTGCTAAAGTTGTTTTATTCTTTAAGTTGTTCACTGGTCACGAGGGGGCCATGGGTTCATGTACCCTCGAGGTTTGTTTATGTTCCAAAAGAAAATCGAGGGTACATGAGCCCATGGCCCACGAGGGACCAGTGAACAACGTATTTATCTTACCGAACGCCCGAATTTAAATTTTGAACTGTTTGAAGCACTTCTGTTGAATGCGAGGCGAATCGCCATTTTGCAGGCGACACAAGGTAAATAGATTTAGAGTTATCTCCCTTCCGTCGATTTTCAATCTCAAAACATCGATAATTTCCGTGCTTCATGCGTGATTCAACATTATTCGAGATAAAAAAAATACTACCATGAAGCAGCAGAAGAGTTCGGAATTCCCAGCGGTGTACACTGAAAATAATACATCGCCTGTAAGCGGGGTACATTGGAAGTAATAGAATAGCGCTTAGCCAATCAGAAAGCGACATTCATGTGTGAGGTAAGATAAAACTCATTGTCAGAAATCATTGTTGAAGACTCATTCCAGCCATTGTCCTGTTTCAAAGCCACTTTGCCATAGTGGGACATAGTTTCGTGCAGCGACTTGACCACATGGCATCCCTTCTTCATCCTAGAACGTCAAACTAGAATCGACCCTCTGAAACAGTTTTCCCTTTGATCTAATGCCATGTGCATGGTTCTAATGGGGATATGTTTTAAATGTTCTGTAAATCTGGATACAGCAGTTGGGATGATAATGAAAACGATGGCGCTACTGAGATGTTAATCAAGACACTGTAAAACTAATATAGCTGTCTTTGCTGCTATTTAGTATTATGGACTAAAGATCTCGTCATACTTCGCCAAGAAAATGGCAGCTCAGTGCAGAGCCAGTGAATTATTGCTATTTCTGTTATAGGTTAAGAGCCCGGGTACAGTAGGTCTTCAGTAGTCAATGTTTGTCACAACAACCTGATTGCCAGCACACAAAGTCAGCCGCCTAACCTGTTCAACCTACGCGACGTGCTGAGGGTGTGGGTTCGAATCCCGGATGGGTTCTCAACCCATGAAAGTACTAGAATTTGAACCTGCACTTTACTGGGAAAGTGTAACATTTTCTAAAAGACATAATGTAATCACTTACTCTGTGTGTTAGCCGAAATACATACGGCGAGCTACGGTTAGACATGGTGTTCAGTACATCCATGCCAAGAGGCAATAAACGTGATCAGGTACCAGGTTTACTGACTTGGTTGACACATGCCCTCGTATTCCAATTGTGTAGTTTGGTTCCCAACTGCGGACCGTGAAGGTCCCGGAGTAGAATAGGCCTTCACCAACCCACTCTTGCCATGAAGGCGACTATGCTTGTCGTAAGAGGCGATTAATGGGATCGGGTGGTCAGACTTGGTTGACACATGTCATCGGTTCCCAATGACGCAGACCGATGCTCATGCTGTTGATTATTTGATTGTCTGGTCCAGACTCGACTGTTTACAGACCTAAGCCATAGTGCTGGAATATTGGGGAGTGCGGCGTAACTCTACACTCACCTGCGCATCGTCATGGAATGTCTGCCATAATAAAAAAAAAGTGCTCAGGGAACATAAACAAACATAAATGGTACATCAACCAACGGACCCCGAGGGACCAGTGAACCAGTATTTATCTTACCGAAAACCTCAGTCTTAATTTTGAACTGTTTTAAGCACAGGTATCGGATCGTACACTTCAGCCAACCTGTGTGAATAAGACGAATTGCTGTTTTTTCCCGCAGATATTGTCTTAGTGAAGTCGCCACGGTGTATTTTCTCTTCTTAGTTTTCACACGGACTCAAATTGAACGTTTTATCAGAATGTATTTATTCAAAAATCCTTTCGTAGCCATTGCCAGATTTTCCAGACGACACAAGAAAAAACGGATTTAGAGATATCTCCCTTCCATTCGTAACTACTCGTGTCATTCGGGCAAGCCGGATGGCGTCTCGTACCCCTCTCGTGGCCATGTTTATGACTGGGTCCTGTCTAAGCGCAAACGGGCATGGAGACGAACACAGTCTAGTTACATTATCAAGGAATGATAACTCTGAATTTCCAGTCATGGCTTTAAGAATATCCTACATCCCGTGGGCAAAACAGTAATGCGGTCATTCCCTTTGCAAATATGTTTCACTGTTGAAAGTTCTTGATCTTTTAGCTCAAAGTGTATGTTTAAATTGTGCTTGGTATAGTTTAGCGAAGTTTCCAAGTTCAACGGTTTCGACAGTTTCATGTTTCTAAATGCGTTTTACTACGCGTGATTTGATTGGTTTGCTACGATTCTTGGCAATAATGGAGTACGAGAGGGGTACGAGTCTTCTTACAGGTCACGGAAAGAGACGAGTAGTTACGGATGATCTCCCTTCCATCGACTTGAATTTGCAAAACATCGGTAATTTCCGTACATCATACGTGAGTCAATGTTATTCGAGATAGAGAAGTACAACCACGAAGTACCAAATGAGCTGCTATTGGCAACGTCGTACATTGCAATGCATCTCGCTTGTAAGCAGTGTACATTGAAATAAGAGAAGAGCGCTCAGCCAATCAGAGGGCAAAACTGGGCAAAAGATAACACAAGCTGCAGAAAATAATAGATCAGACCACAGACGTATAGGTCGTTCAACCAGGAATGACGACGGAATGTGAACTCACCTCGCATGAAATGCATGCGCTGACTACTGGCACAAGGGGTCATCTCCAAAGATATTTTGTGTTTTTTCATGTGTGTTAATTATGTCTCATCTATTGATAAACATCGTACGTGTCTTTCTTTCATGAAGTTATGTTAAGATATGTAAAAGAGTATGATACCTGATACCCATAGAAAAGCATCGTCAAAATATATACAGGTGGCATGACCACCCGGGATCGACATTATTTGTCAGCGTGTTATGACAACGTGACAGTCATAACAATCCTATGACAGTTTAACTGCCCGAAAGGATTATCATATCTTAGCTGATATCTCTATCCCCCAGCCTGATCCTAATCATCGTCCTGGTTTTGCTTTTGAGACGACCCCTCCCAACTGTTTCTTTTAATCGTGATAGTGACTTCATGGTAGTTTCAGTGCTTAGGTCGGAAGAGTACTTAGGTCAGAAGAGTAGTTAGGTCGAACTTATTTTACATGATATTTCACACTTTCGAATATCAACCACATAAACTGTAGAGATAAACGTGAAAAACAACCATGATTTTTGTATGCTTCCGACAGTTTTATAGTGAGGCATGGCGTAATTCACGATAATACCTTCCACTAAAATGACTTTTGACGTATGCATTCAAAAGTGTCAATGATAACATCTATCAAGGGTAACAGAAACTCAAGTTTCCAATCTAAGTGTCATCCTTTCATGTTGGCGAAACCGATAGCCAAGGTCAAGGTCACTCAGCGTCTAGTGACACAGTCGTCTGTTTATTGGCGTGGCTATGAATAATTTCAAGCAGCCACTTGGCATTCAAACACACTAGACATCAATAACATATCACAAAACGCGGAACTGTTGCAGCAAAAGCTAGAGATATTTTGGTTTCGATGTGTGTAAAATTGGACAGTGATTTCCGAGTGGTTTGATTTAACGGCAAATGCGGCAGAAAGGTTTATGTCATTCTTACGTCAAAGGCTAGTCATATTTATCAAGTCCACAAAAAAATTCCTATGACCTACGACCTATACCCAAAGAGGGTCGAAAGGTCATTCAGGTGAACGCGTTGGTCCTGAGAAAGCCACTTTTCCCTCCTCGTCAAACGTTTTAAAGTTCACGTCTTTCATTCTCAAATAGAATAGCAAATCTTCAAGTCCTCTTTGACACAGTTTTGTTAAATTACTAAGCTAAAGAAAATGCCCACACTGATGAGCGGGACGAGACTATGGAATCACAGTTGAATTTCTCACGTCGAAATCTGGTTTTCTGTACTAACGGCGAACTTGAGACGGAAATGTCAGACAGACCACAATCAAAATTTTATAAAACATTTATCGAATATCCGATGTGGTCCCAGATTTTACCATTGTTTTTGACATCCATAACATTATTCCCTGACATTAATGTATATCTATATTGAAATCTAAATGGTATGTGCGACTCTCTGTGTTGCTGATTTACGACACAAAAAAGACTCCAACATGAATTATATGCTATTTTCAGAATGGCCTATCAGATAATTAAAATAACAAGAACGTAATACACGCAATCCTTGTGTAATCAATGTTAGTGTTTTTTTTTGCGAGTGCATGCAGAAATACAATTATAAATATATAGTTGAAACTTTTGTTCATTTCATATCTAAATCATTAAATCAAAACCATGATTTTTGTATGCTTCCGACAGTTTTATAGTGAGGCATGGCGTAATTCACGATAATACGTTCCACTAAAATGACTTTTGACGTATGCATTCAAAAGTGTCAATGATAACATCTATCAAGGGTAACAGAAACTCAAGTTTCCAATCTAAGTGTCATCCTTTCATGTTGGCGAAACCGATAGCCAAGGTCAAGGTCACTCAGTGTCTAGTGACACAGTCGTCTGTTTATTGGCGTGGCTATGAATGGTGGGCGAGCTGGCTAAGGCGCCAGGCTAGTGATCCAGCGAGGTTGAGGTTTCGGGATCGAGCCCACCTGTGACCGGGTGTAAAAACCTTGGAGTCAACTTTGTGTGCAGACTCTTTCAGTGTTGTCACAACCCCTAGTGTACAGTACGCAACCCTGTGCACTTAAAAGAACCCACGAATCCGTTGGCATATGACCAGATGGTGGCCACATGAACACGTGCATACACCTAGTTGCAGGTACAGCAACGTGCAGTAAACTTGGACAAAGTGCTGTGACTATGTGTCCCAGTCCACCCAGCTGTCAAATGGGTACCTCGTTAGGATGAGAGAGCCACAATAAACTCGGTGCGCCTAGTGGCAGCAAGAGTTGTATACTCCCCAGGGAGTTGAGATTGAAATACGATGTGCTGTTGAGATTGACATCCGGTGATCGAGGGAAAATACCTAATGTAGCGCTTTGAGCATGCTTTGGTGTGGAATTCAGCGCATTATAAATACACATATTATTTATTTCAAAATTTAAAGTATTTTTAATATGTTGCTGTTTTAAGGTACTTTTTAAACTAAAAAGTAGATCAGAATCTTTGCGTGCAAAACATGCACGCAACATATTGCGTACATTATTGCGTATATATATATATATATATATATATGTGTGTGTGTGTGTGTGTGTGTGTGTGTGTGTGTGTGAGTGTGTGCGCGCGCGCGTACGTCTATTCTGTACGTGCACATATGCATGGCAGTGTGTCGATGTGTCTGTACATTCGTTTTAGTGTTAGTGTATAAGTAACCCTCTGTGTGTGTGTGTGTCTGTGTGTGTGTGTATGTGCTTTCTTAGTGTGGATATATGGGTGGGTGTGAGTTTGGATGTGTTTGTGTACGTAAATGTGTGGTTTAGGTCAACTTTTTACGTAGTCGTATGTCTGAGTCTGGACTTAGATCTTTGAAAACTGGAATCGTGTGTGGTTCAGTAATGAATCGCGATTTCTTCGTTAACAGGAGATGACAGACAGCGTGTTTACGGTCGGAGATATGAAAGTTTTGCCCCTAATTGCAATCGACAGATCAACAGATTCGTTGAGGACAGTCCATGGATCGAGGAAACAGAGTATGAAGATGTCGATGTTCAGTTGCGACTGCAGCGTGTACTTACAGGGATACCACAGCTGAGTGCAAGGCGACATCAGTCTATCAGAAGAAGCATTGAGTCATTACAGGCAAAATAAACTTATCGCCTTTAAATCAATGTTTCTGAAATTACAGGTACTGCCATAAAGTGAAATTTTCAATGCTTTCAGAAATCATTCACCAAGATACTGTGGTCGAATTGAAAGGTGTAAGTCTGCGATTAAGTGAATTTCGTGCTGGAATGAATATTACAAAGAAATAATACCGAGCTGAAAATACCCCTGCACAATTGTTGCATCAGTACAGGTGTGGAACAGCGGAACCACGCAGTATCTGAAACAACATCCACCAACATTGTCAACGCAGGTTACAGTGGGCTCGAACTGTACGTTTGTGGCAGCGACGTGATTGGGACAGAATTCTGTTTACAGACGAGAGTCGATTCAGCATGCTCCGAAATGATGGGCAGTTCGTGTTTACAGACGCAAGGGTGACGACTGCCGCCAAACTGTGTCCAAGAGGTGCACCCTTATTGTGGACTGGGTGTCCTGGTATGGGTCAGGATTTTATGGTCAGCAGAGAACACGAATTTCACTGCTCAAAGGTACAGAGACGAAGTCTTAAAACCAGTTGTGTTTCCGTTTGTGCGACAACAGCCAAGGGGCTTGATCTTGCAACAGGGCAATGCACGTCCGCATACTGCCAAGCTCGCACAAGAGTACCTCAACAACGTATTGCCATGGCCCGCACGATTTCCGGATATGAATCTGACACAGCATCTTTGGGATCATCTTGAGAGACAGTTGAGACAACGACAACCCCCACCACTAAATCGACAGCAGCTGAAACTAGTTCTCTTGGATCTGTGGCACAGAATTCCTGCTGACGTCATCCGGCGACTGGCGTCATCCACGAGGAGGTCGTCACACACGCTACTGATGGCTTGGGCAGTTCCATACTGTAACTTTAAAGACATCTTGCGAATGATCTATGATTGGATAACATTTCTTTTTGACCCCACGTCTCTTGTGCTTAATTTCGTGACCAGATTACTATCATTTGGTAATTGGTGATTCGGTTTCGTGCTTTGTGAATGTATAACAAACAATATTTGAATCACTTATGTCTTGGTGTCTTCACTGTGAACCACAACATCAGGTGATAAGTTTCCCGTCACTTCATATAACGTCAGTGCAAACAAATGAGCAAACAGTTTTCACTATCCCATTAAACTAGGGGGAATATTTTCTGATCGGAACAACACATTGTATTTAATATTTATAACAACTCAGCCCCAAGGTTTGTTCATCAGTGAAATGTTCGCTTGCAAAGACACGACAGCGATGCAGCCCACCATGCTCTGTAGTTGTATTTTGTTTCTGTTTATGCCGGTTGCTGCAATGGACGCAATAGACATACAGGAGTGGACATTTAAGATGAACCATCAGAAAAGTGACTTCAACCTATCTGTGTTACACGAAAAGCCAGGGATTTCTCGTATTCAATGTATTGTAGAATGTAGTCAGTCAAAAGGATGTTTCACCCTTGAGTACAAGCGGTCAGGTTCAATCTGCACAAAGTATCGCCTCTTCAGGAAAGAGGATGGCAAAGCAGCGTTTACCAGTGGTAGTCCTGGTGTTCACTCCTTCACCATGAATGGTAAGTAAAGTAAGTAAACCAGGGGAATAGTTTCAAATACTGATTTTATGAAAGCATTGTTCCTCAGAAGTTCTTTACATACACTGTTGTTTTGGGGCGTCTTACAGGTGTTTGTGTTGATTATGAATATTTTCTGAATGGAAATATAAACATGGATTGATATACGGTTTTCTTGCTGTAATTCTATGGTGAGCTCTTTATCTGGTGATATTTGAGGCTTTAAAAAATTACTATAAGTCATCATTTGAGGAAACCCAGTGAGACAAACGTAAGTACTGATTGCACGACACTGATCATACAGACCGTTGTATTCGGTTAGAACGTGTAATTTAAAATTGCTGTAGGGAATATCGCTACCAGTTACACACAACTCATTTTCAGAGAACCTGTGAAGGTACAGGGTAGAACAGGCCATCAGCAACCCATGCTTGCCATAAAAGGCGACTATGCTTGTCATAAGAGGCGAGGGGTGGTCAGGCTCGCTGGCTTCCTTGACACATGTCATCAGTTCCCAATTGACGATGAAAGTTCCCAGATCGATGCTCATGTTGTTGGTCATTGGATTGTCTGGTCAAGACTCGATTATTTACAGGCCGCAGCCATATAACTGGAATATTGCTGAGTGCGGCGTAAAACTAAACTCACTCGCTCTCATGTAAAACTCTTAAAATAGCCACGTTTCCATTGTGTATCATGAGTTAGGCTGAAAAGGATTGATACAGCATGCCGGTTGTTTACAATGGAATTTTAATGGATGATTCCAACAGCACGTAACGGTCAACCTTACTTATATTTTTACGAAGACTACATTGAATGTTGGTAATAAGACCAAGATTATCTGGAATTCAGTTGTGCAGGTATTCCTGACAAAACAACAGATTCCCCCCGGTTGATTTATCGGTTTGTTTGTTGCTTAATCTCGCATTCAGCAGTATTTCACCTATATGGCGGCCTGGAAATAATCGAGTCTGGACCAGACAGTTCAGTGATCAACATCTTGAGCATCGATATACGTAACTGGGATACGATGACATGTGTCACACAAGTCAGCGAGCCTGAACAGGTGATCCCACTGGTCGCCTCTTACCAAAAGCATGGGTTGCTGAAAACCAATTCTAAACCCAGATAAAACAATCTTTCTTCAAACGCAAAAAATACAATGTATGTTGTATAGGAGACCTTTCTGGCAAAATTGATAATGACAGATGTCATAAAAGTACCGCTTAAAAACTTTCATCAATAACAAAGGCCACATGGCCAAAAATGAACTGTTTGCAAATCATTACAACAACTGCAAAAGAATTGCAATGGCATACAAAGTACAGTGGCAACTCAACTCAGTGGCAGTATAGCAACAATTGTATTATTGCATTATAATGTAGTGTTAAAAGCGGTGCTGGCACGGAAACTCAAAAATGCAACCTTCGTGGACATATGTGCTCTGACAATGCGCACCATCACATCAGCAGTGATGGTAAGATACGTGACGCAATAATATCGACATTGCTGTTGGTTCCACGCAATAATGTAGCAAGATTCAGATTGTTAGCAAGTGGATTCAATGTTAAAGACGATAAGGAAGTACTACCATGAAGTATCGAAAGAATTGCCAATGGAAACGGGGTACGTTGAAATGTACCTGGCTTGTAAGAGGGGAACATTGAAAATACTTTAAGGACGCTTAGCCAATCAGATATTTATGCCGCTACAATGCGTCGATGTTTGCACGGAAGAAACCTCTGCTAACACAGACGATATCGCGGTCCTGTCCTCACCTTCATTGCCGCCACGACCAGCTGCATTGGTCAATTGAAATTGACGTTATTGACAATAGAAAACTGTGCTTTTATCTCACGAAAGCCGATACTGTGTTTGGGCGGAGTGAGAGTATGGTGAACCGCGGAGAACTCTTTTCCAATGATTGTATTGTTGAAAGAGACAATGGTCCAAGCATCATGGTGTGTGGTACAATCAGTCTGAACCAGTTAGCTGACACCGTAGTATATCCAGATTTATATAGTGACGTGACAGCTGCTCACTATATTGACAAAACCACAAGACCGCACATTGTTCAAAATTTTTGGCGTTGCAGAAACCACATCTCCCAGCAAGACAACGCCCGTACCCATACAGCCATTGCAATATTGGACTTCCTACGACAACATCGCAAATCCTACAATAGCCTGCACTAAGTCCTGATTTAAGTCCAACAGAACACATTTGGGACAAACTTCAAAGAAACCTGAATGACTGCCAACCGAGGCCGACTGCTGGTAGTGTGGACCCAAGTGCCTATAACTTCATCAACCCACTAATTCATTTAATGTGCAGACGATGAAAAGCTTTCATCCATGCCCATGGAGGCCAAGCGCAATACTGACTTTGGAGTATCTTAATGGTACCGTTTCTGGTACCATTTGGTTTGCATAAACTCTAAATGTGATTCCCCCAAATATGTTAACCATTATTGTCAAGTTTGAACTCATTCCTCCGTTTTGATTGTTAATTAGAGTGAATCAAAGTGTGTGTTTTAAGAAACCACTGTTTGTGCGACATTTCTTTTGTGGTTGAGTATACTTTACAAATTTCATCGTCAGCTTCCTACACAAGCCGCTCCAAGTCAAAATAGGTCTCAATCAATTAGCAAATATTACTTTACAAAAAGAGAAATCTTATAAAATAAAACAACAGAATCCTGTCAACATTAAAACTCAAAACATGTGGACAATAATCACATACCCGAGTTTGAAAGAGGGACAGGTCATCCGAAAAGCGACCGCTCATAAACAACAATGTCTATTTGCACACGTGATAAAAGGGCAAAAAATGATATCATAAACCAAAACGTCGTGTTCCTAAACTTGCTTAAGTTCACATTAATAGATTTATGCTTATGCTATGGATTAGACTTCATATGCTTGAACCTGCATTGTAATAAATATATAATAATATCTCCAGTGTACCGCGCCGATTTGTGTTCACGCATTGAATGGCAATTTTCAGACCCCAGGGGCCAGCACCATGGTGAGACTTGTTCCTGCCATGTTGACTGTGTGGATGACAGAACACAGTGCACTGACAACGTGTGCAAATGTCTGACTGGCTACAGCCTTAATCACGAGGACGGATGTTGTATAAAAGGTTAGTGTTTCATACATATGTTGTAAGGGACAACAGGGAATGTTATGCATTGCTGTGCAGTTTTCATAATCCAATCCCCACTTTGTGGTGTGGAATGAGTTATTCTTGTAACCAAATGATACGAATAATGTTGAATTCATGTATTCGTTTCCTTTTGAGTATTACATTTCTGTGCAAATAAATATCTCGATATTCACATTTCTTATAAACTGGTCGACACGCCGAAGAACCGGGTTCGAATTCCCACGTAGAAACAATGTGTAAAGTCGATTTTTTTGTGTCCCCCTAAAGACAGCGTAAAGCCTTACACGCTCAATCTCAGATTGTGCTGGTTTTCACCTGTATGTTGTGTGTTGATGACAATGGAATCTGTTTCTGAAACAGTGATATGTGTTCCATCTCTAGACCCCAAGCGCCTGCACCTTGGTGAAACATGCTCCACAGATGCTGAATGTGTGGATGACAGAACACTGTGCTCTGACAACGTGTGCCAATGTATGACTGGCTACAGCCTGAAGCATGGAGACACGACATGTACTAAAGGTAAGACGTCTATCGACTATTATGTTTGGTAAGATAGACTGCACACTAAATGCACATTTTGTCAAAGAAGATTATATTCTATGCTACTTCATATTCGTAACCAAATGAGCAGCTATTTGACACGAATAGTGTTGAATTCATCTGTTCGTATCCTTTTGAGTATTACAATTCTGAGCAAATAGATATCTTGCTATTCACATATGCTGTAAGCTGGTCCACACTGTGCGAGTCGTTGGCGTAGCATAATGGTCAAAGCATATACTCGTCACATGGGAACAGTTTGTAAAGTTGATTTTGTGTCCCCACTAGAGACAGCGTAAAGCCTTACACCCTCAATTCCAGATTGTGCTGGTTTTCACCTCTAGGTTGTGTTTTAATAACAAAGGAATCTGCTTCTGCAATGGTGACAGTTATACATCCTCAGATCCCAAGCGCCTGCACCTTGATGAAACATGCTCCACAGATGCTGAATGTGTGGATGACAGAACACTGTGCTCTGACAACGTGTGCCAATGTATGACTGGCTACAGCCTGAAGCTTGGAGACACGACATGTACTAAAGGTAAGACGTCTATCGACTATTATGTTTGGTAAGATAGACTGCACACTAAATGCACATTTTGTCAAAGAAGATTATATTCTATGCTACTTCATATTCGTAACCAAATGAGCAGCTATTTGACACGAATAGTGTTGAATTCATCTGTTCGTATCCTTTTGAGTATTACAATTCTGAGCAAATAGATATCTTGCTATTCACATATGCTGTAAGCTGGTCCACACTGTGCGAGTCGTTGGCGTAGCCTAATGGTCAAAGCATATACTCGTCACATGGGAACAGTTTGTAAAGTTGATTTTGTGTCCCCACTAGAGACAGCGTAAAGCCTTACACCCTCAATTCCAGATTGTGCTGGTTTTCACCTCTAGGTTGTGTTTTAATAACAAAGGAATCTGCTTCTGCAATGGTGACAGTTATACATCCTCAGATCCCAAGCGCCTGCACCTTGGTGAAACATGCTCCACAGATGCTGAATGTGTGGATGACAGAACACTGTGCTCTGACAACGTGTGCCAATGTATGACAGGCTACAGCCTGAAGCATGGAGACACGACATGTACTAAAGGTAAGACGTCTATCGACTATTATGTTTGGTAAGATAGACTGCACACTACATGCACATTTTGTCAAAGAAGATTATATTCTATGCTACTTCATATTCGTAACCAAATGAGCAGCTATTTGACACGAATAGTGTTGAATTCATCTGTTCGTATCCTTTTGAGTATTACAATTCTGAGCAAATAGATATCTTGCTATTCACATATGCTGTAAGCTAGTCCACACTGTGCGAGTCGTTGGCGTAGCATAATGGTCAAAGCATATACTCGTCACATGGGAACAGTTTGTAAAGTTGATTTTGTGTCCCCACTAGAGACAGCGTAAAGCCTTACACCCTCAATTCCAGATTGTGCTGGTTTTCACCTCTAGGTTGTGTTTTAATAACAAAGGAATCTGCTTCTGCAATGGTGACAGTTATACATCCTCAGATCCCAAGCGCCTGCACCTTGGTGAAACATGCTCCACAGATGCTGAATGTGTGGATGACAGAACACTGTGCTCTGACAACGTGTGCCAATGTATGACTGGCTACAGCCTGAAGCATGGAGACACAACATGTACTAAAGGTAAGACGTCTATCGACTATTATGTTTGGTAAGATAGACTGCACACTAAATGCACATTTTGTCAAAGAAGATTATATTCTATGCTACTTCATATTCGTAACCAAATGAGCAGCTATTTGACACGAATAGTGTTGAATTCATCTGTTCGTATCCTTTTGAGTATTACAATTCTGAGCAAATAGATATCTTGCTATTCACATATGCTGTAAGCTAGTCCACACTGTGCGAGTCGTTGGCGTAGCATAATGGTCAAAGCATATACTCGTCACATGGGAACAGTTTGTAAAGTTGATTTTGTGTCCCCACTAGAGACAGCGTAAAGCCTTACACCCTCAATTCCAGATTGTGCTGGTTTTCACCTCTAGGTTGTGTTTTAATAACAAAGGAATCTGCTTCTGCAATGGTGACAGTTATACATCCTCAGATCCCAAGCGCCTGCACCTTGGTGAAACATGCTCCACAGATGCTGAATGTGTGGATGACAGAACACTGTGCTCTGACAACGTGTGCCAATGTATGACAGGCTACAGCCTGAAGCATGGAGACACAACATGTACTAAAGGTAAGACGTCTATCGACTATTATGTTTGGTAAGATAGACTGCACACTACATGCACATTTTGTCACAGAAGATTATATTCTATGCTACTTCATATTCGTTTCATTTCCTGGTTCCATAATGTTCCTGATTTATTATGTACACCCGTGCATTAACTAAGCACCACCATTTTTTTAATGTGAGATGTGATGCTAGAGAAAAGCTAGGGTATAGCCATCAGTTTAATCAACCTATATTTGAAGAAGCTTTATTTACTGACAGTTTTAAAAATACCATAATCATTTCCATTCTTTATTTAATATCGCTCTCATGTACATTCAAAAGACCTAAAGTTGCATAGATATTTTTTTTATTCATGAGTATTGTTGTCTCAAAACATGGTATCAGTAATCTTTTTGTTCACACAGAAATCATCCACGTTGTCATGTTTAGTGTCTGTCAGCAGAGAATGTTGCAACAGTTCACATGTGTCCGCCCCCAGCTGGAATAAGATTATCGTACCGAAAAACCTATGCTTATGACAAGTTCTGACTAAAAGGGTTGGTTGGTGTTGTTTCACTGACTTGCTTGATCGCGAGTCATCTGTCACAAATGCGTGGAACGATGATCATCAATGGAACCTGTGGTGTATTTGCTTATTTACAGACTATCAGACTTTACAGCTGAAATATGTTTGACGCAGAGTAAATTCAAACATGCAAAGCAATTTCACGTCACTGTGTTACTTTTATTGGCCAAGCATTCATTCACACACAATGGTTGATGGATGGGTAGAGCTAGACCAGTAGTTGAAGTCATCCCCAAATATGTCCCTTAAATATTACCATGGATACCATGACACAAATGTGTTACATTTCTAACCATTGTGTAAGGCTATATTCAATCCTTCTGTCAGGACAGGGCAGGTGTAAGATGTCAGAACGTTCATCTGGGATCGATAGTTCAACCTTGCCGTAAGAGCCGACAAATACAATGCATATTGGACGATCAACGTTTCAGTGTGTAGCGTTTTACTCAGATAGTATCGAATGTTTAACAGTCAAGACTCAGAATCCTGTATGAATTGATATGAAGTCTTTCGAGTTAGAATAAGAATCATTTGTGTATGCTTGTGGTAAGAGAGGACCAGAGATGGGCACGCAGGATGCAATTATCTGACCACCAGGACATAATGGTATATGTAAACCAGGAGACATACATAGCTTGACATATAGAGAATCTCACCCAAGTATCTACCGATATCAAATATATCAACACTCGTGTTGATATAATTGATATCAGTAGACACGAGGGTGAGATTCTATTTATCATCCAAAATCATTCTTCATTATTTTTCAATGAAAAATGTACATCTCTGAACACAGCATTGGCATTAGATTTGCAGTGCAATCATGTCATAGCAATAGGACGTCATCAAGTTCGTGACGTCATAGTATTGTCAGGGCATTGTGCAAAATCTAATGTCAAAGCGATATCTCCCAGGCGATATCGTCTGATCTCACACAAGCGATATTTCCTGTGGAACACAGATTTGGATGATAAACGTTGTATCTACATATAATTTAAACACTTATTCAGATCCCAAGGGCCAGCACTATGGTGATGAGTGCACGAGGACCTCTGACTGTGTGGATGTCAGGACACAGTGCATCGATGGACAGTGCAAATGTCAGGCTGGCTACAGCTTCAACCATAAAGACAGATCGTGTATCGAAGGTTGGATTTCCACATTACTAAATACATATTTCTGGCAGAATCAGTTTGGGGGACTGAGTGGATCGCTGTGCATATAGTGTTCTTGGTTGTATTTGTATGATATACTCGCTGATGTGTCTGATTTGTGTGGCATATTCAGGTTATTCGATGTGTTGATGCTTCTTGGTAAGTATACAAGAATCTGTATCGAAACGTCGCAGCACCTGCATGAAGAACTTGTTCATCTATAGAGTTTCAAGTCGGTTTGATGACACAAAGTATGTTTAGAATTCCTATTACATCACAAAAGGATGTTGTACTAATATCCAAGTATTTTTAAAGATAAAAAAGCAAAATCATCGTCATAATTTAGATTTCTTATCTTGGGCTAAGTAGTAGGTAGTAAATTCGTCAAGAAACGTATTTTACATTGTGGCTTAATCAATTCACATTAACATTCGATGGATGCAAACATTGGATGGAGCCCCACAACTAGTACTCAAGTACCAAAGTGTTAATTTGCCTCAAAATGGACATATGTTCAGAGGAATGATTGGACGCTTGTGTAAAGCTGGATTCGTACCTTACTGTCGATTTAAGGCTGTATTCGTTTTGAAATATATACTTTGTATAGTTCCGGACAGATGCAATGTCACATTTCAGTGGAATCATGTTTCCCAGAAAACCTGTACACAAGAATAGGGGTGGTATTGGAAACGATGTAACTACCCCGAAACCAAGCCGGCCACTGAAGTAAAAATTTACCATTTTTGGCAGATCTTCATTAGTATGGACCAAAGGCCTTGTCACACTAAACCAATGAAATGGTATAGCCCCCGCATAGCCAGTGAAACATTGCTGTTTGTGTTATAAGAGACGGGCGGTGGGATAGACTAGTGGTTAAGTGTTCGCACGTCGCCTCGAAGGTGCGGGTTCGATTCCCCACATAGGTTCAATATGTGAACTATATTTCTGGTGTCACACCTTGATATTTTTTAAATATTGCTAGAAGCGGCGTAACACCATACAAGATAATCTACTATAATTCCAGAGAAGCAGAGGCGAGATAGTCCAGTGGTTAAAGCGTTGGCTCCTCACGCCGAAAACTGGGGTTCGAATCTCTACAAGGGTACAAAGTGTGAAGCCCATATCTTGTGTCCCTTGTCGTTGTTCCTGGAATAGTGGTAAAGGCGGCGTAAAACTTAAATCGGTCAGACAGTCAAAAGGCACAGTTACGGCACAACACGTTCGTTTGCATCGGTGCTGTTATTACTGTATTTGGAGAAAACGAAACATGTGGTTTGGACTAATGTGATCATTTGAATATGTTTGATTTTGTTATGACCATACTTCATAATAACTGTCACTCCTGCACAGTCAATATGCTTTACCGGTCACTGTGGTAGATTTGTAATATTGGCAGTAAATCAGCAAACTCTGGTCAGAGAACTATGACTGTGTTGTGTTTCATGTTAACAGAGTGCGACAAGTACGGCACAACCTTCAGTCTGCTGTCCTATGAGTACTGCAGCAAAGGCTTCAACGATGAGACATACCACAATCGAGACTTCAGGAGATGCAGTAAGAAGTGCGGGCAAATCAGAAGCTTCACCTGTCGCTCGTTTGAGCTATGGAGTGGTGCATGCTTCCTATCAAGGGACACAAGACTCGCCGTTCCTGATGAAGACTGGAAGCCTTATAGAGGATGTAAACACTACCAGAGAAACTGTGCAGAGTAAAATAAGCAGAACCAATCTCGGAGTAACAACACATTATGTACGAGGGTTGGCTGAAAAGTTCTAAGCCTCACTGTGGAAAAAAGTTACAAAGTCAACGTTTGTAATTTATTATTTTCTACATAGTCCCCTTCCAAGTTCACACACTTTTGCCAGCGATGCTGCAAGGCCCGAATCCCGGTCAGGAAGAAATCTTCTTCAGCTACCCTAAAAAATCAGTCACAGCGGAAATGACGTCATCATTACTTGCAAAATGGCGACCGGCGAGTTCCTTTTTCATTTTGGGGAACAGGTGGAAGTCAGAAGGAGCCAAATCAGGTGAATAAGGAGGATGGTCAATGAGTTCAAAGCCACAATCGCGGATTGTTGACATGGCCACCACCGATTTGTGAACAGGCGCATTGACTTGGTGGAAGAGGACACCTTTAGCGATCATCCCTCGTCGTTTGGCTTTGATTGCTTCTCGCAACTGGTTCAGTAGATCAGCATAGTATCTGTCGTTGATAGTTTGACCTTTTTTCAAGATAATCAATGAGCAGAATACCCCTGGAATCCCAAAAGACTGATGCCATCACCTTTCCAGCTGAAGGAACAGACTTGGCTTTCTTCGGAGCTGGTGAATCAGGGTGCTTCCACTGTTTTGACTGTAGTTTTGTTTCTGGTTGAAAGTGATGTATCCAGGTCTCATCCATGGTTACAAATCGTGCCACAAAATCATCGGGATCTGCTTCAAAACGACGCAAATTGTCAAGGGACGTCTGGAACCTGACACGTTTCTGTTCTGCTGTCAAGAGCTTTGGCACCCATCTTGCAGAAACTTTCGTCATTCCTAATTCGTTGGTGATAATATGCTCAACCCTCTCATGAGAGATGCCCACTACACTAGCAATATGTCGAGTAGTCAATCGTCGATCATCCATCAACATATCGAGCACTCGCGTGATGTTTTCTGGAGTGGTTGCTGTTGAAGGCCTTCCTGAGCGTGGGTCATCATCAAGGCTTTGTCTGCCACGCTTAAATTCTGCAGCCCACTTCTTTACTGTGGAAAATGAAGGAGCATCATCCCCTAGAGTGGAGACCATGTCAGCATGTATCTGTGTTGGGGACATCCCTTTCTTTTGCAAGTACTTGATGACTGCCCTGTATTCAGTTTTTGATGATTTCAGAGGGTAGGTTTACCAAAGAGCTGTAGTTGAGATAAAACTATTAGTACGTTTGTAGTTCTTGTGTCTATGATTCACTAAATGATTGTCCTCATTGGTGGCAAACACCTGTCTCTACCTGGTGGGGAAAAACCACTCAGACTGAGAACTTTTCAGCCAACCCTCGTAAATATGTCGGATTGTTAAAGACATTCTGCATCATTTTGCGGTGGTGTTTTTATCATTTTTTCCTCTTTCGATGCCAGCAATCCGGTACTACATTGGATAGGAACAGGGTAAATTGAGGGTTGTGCAGACAGGACTTAAGTACAACAAAAAATCATGATTCCTGTTGATCTCCATTGCGTTTCTATGTTCATCAGAATTACATGCATTCTCAAGTGCACCAACAGTATAAAACGCCTGACATTTCGTCCCACACACAGCTGATATCCTTGAAGTACAGTTCTATACCACCTGACTTACCCACCCCACATACAGCTGACATGCCTAAACATCCTCACTCACTCAAGACACTTACAGCTTACATGCTTCAATACAGTTGTAAATCACCTCACTTACCCCACTTACAGCTCACATGTTTGAAGTACTGTTGTAAATCACATCACTCACTCACCCAAAATACAGCTGACACCCTTGAAGTACTATTATAAACCACCCCACTCACATACCCCACTTACAGGTGACATCCTTTAAGTACTGTTATAAGCCACCTCACTCACCCACCCCACATACAGCTGACATGCTCAAAGTACTGTTGTAAATCACCTCACTCACACATTACACTTATAGCTGACATGCCTGAAGTGCTGTTGTAAACCTCCTCACTCACTCAAGACACTTACAGCTTACATGCTTCAATACAGTTGTAAATCACCTCACCCACCCCACTTACAGCTCACATGTTTGTAGTACTGTCGTAAATCACATCACTCATTCACCCCAAATACAGCTGACACCCTTGAAGTACTATTATAAACCACCTCACTCACATACCCCACTTACAGGTGACATCCTTTAAGTACTGTTATAAGCCACCTCACTCACCCACCCCACATACAGCTGACATGCTCAAAGTACTGTTGTAAATCACCTCACTCACACATTACACTTATAGCTGACATGCCTGAAGTGCTGTTGTAAACCTCCTCACTCACTCAAGACACTTACAGCTTACATGCTTAAATACAGTTGTAAATCACCTCACCCACCCCACTTACAGCTCACATGTTTGTAGTACTGTCGTAAATCACATCACTCATTCACCCCAAATACAGCTGACACCCTTGAAGTACTATTATAAACCACCTCACTCACATACCCCACTTACAGGTGACATCCTTTAAGTACTGTTATAAGCCACCTCACTCACCCACCCCACATACAGCTGACATGCTAGAAGTAATGTTGTAAATCACCTCACTCACTCACCCCACATACAGCTGACATGCTTGAAGTACTGTTGTACAACACCACATTCACACATTACACTTACAGCTGATATCTTAGAAGTTGTAAACCACCTCACTCACCCAACCCACATACGGCTGACAAGCCTGAGGCACTGTTGTAAACCTCCTCACTCACCCGCCTCACATACAGCTGACATGCTTGTAGTACTGTTGTAAATCACCTCACTCACAGACCCCACATACAGCTGACATGCTTGAACTACTGTTGTAAGCCACCTAACTCACACATTACATATACAGCTGACATGCTTGAAGTACTGTTGTAAACCACCTCACTCACCCCACATATAGCTGACATGCTTGAAGTACTGTTGTAAATCACCTCACTCACTCACCCCACTTACATCTGACATGTTTGAACTACTGTTGTATACCACCTCACTCACATACCCCACATACAGCTGACATGCTTGAAGTACTGTTGTAAACCACCTCACTCACTCACCCCACATACAGCTGACATGCTTGTAGTACTATTGCAAACCACCTCACTCACATACTCCACATACAGCTGACATGCTTGAAGTATTGTTGTAAACCACCTCACTCACACATTACACATACAGCCGATATCTTAGAAGTTCAGTTGTAAATCACCTCACTCACCTACCTCACATACATCTGACATGCTTGAAGTACTGTTGTAAATCACCTCACTCTCTAACCCCACATACAGCTGACATGTTTGAACTACTGTTGTAAATAAACTCACTCACACATTACACATACAGCCGATATCTCAGAAGTACAGTTGCAAACCACCTCACTCACTCACCCTACATACAGTTGACATTTTTGAACTACTGTTGTAAATCTCCTCATTCACACATTACACATACAGCCGATTTCTCAGAAGTACAGTTGCAAACCACCTCACTCACATCCAAACTACAGCTGACATTTTTAACTACTGTTGTAAACCACCTCACTCACTCACCGCACACACAGCTGACATGCTTGAAGTACTGTTGTAAATCACCTCACTCACTCACCCCACATACAGCTGACATGCTTGAAGTACTATTGTAAGCCTCACTGACTCACACATTACACATACAGCCGATATCCTAGAAGGACTGTTGTAAACCACCTCACTCACTCACCCCACTTGCCGCTGACATGTTTGAACTACCGTTGTAAATCACCTCACTCACTCACCCCACATACAGGTGACATGCTTGAAGTACTGTTGTAAACCATCTCACTCACCCACACCACATACAGCTGACATGTTTGAACTAATGTTGTAAATAACCTCACTCACCCACCCCACCTACAGCTGACATGCTTGAAGTACTATTGTAAGCCTCACTGACTCACACATTACACATACAGCCGGTAGCCTAGAAGTACAGTTGTAAACCACCTCACTCACTCACCCCACTTACAGCTGACGTGTTTGAACTAATGTTGTAAATAACCTCACTCACCCACCCCACCTACAGCTGACATGCTTGAATTGCTATCGTAAATCACCTCACTCGCTCACCACAAATATAGCTGACATGCTTGAAATATTGTTGTGAATCACCTCACTCACCCCACATGCCACACGCTGTTGAAAACACAATTCACTCCCAACAACGTAACAGGACACCTGCTGATCAACAGCAATAACCTAACGCCCTCATTCGTACAATATTTAATTTTAACAAGTTTGTTTGAAAAAGCAACATCAGAACATCACTTTCTCAATTTTCCCATAACGCAGTTAGATGGAAATAAGTGTAGTATGAACGAAATAGCAGCGATTAGCACACAATTACGAGAATGCGAGATAATGATATGTGTAAAGGTGAAATTATGGTAGACAATTAGTCCAAAATACTGGCTTCCCTTACAACCTTAATTGGTAAGCCACCTTAAACAGTACAAGATCTTCATGGGATGTATATTTTCGACAGAAATGTAGACATTTGGTCGTTATTTGTGTAGCCCTTCTCAAGTGACCATATGTGACTATTATTTAAACACCTCTGTATGCGCATTTTCCCCACGACATGAAACGATCAAGTCCTCCACAAACAATGAGTCCTCTACTGTGTCATGTAATAGTTTTGAGAGACTAATGCGCTTTATGTTGAAGAAAGTAACAGACTAAAAAACGACCATGATCCTGATTAAAATGGTCAGAAATAGTAGATCCAACGTGAACTTGATACTGTCTGTCTACTAAAAACTGTGACATAAAATGAGTCAAAATGACGTTTTTTTTTAAACACAAAAGGAGGTTAAACGTAAATGAAGGGTTGGACTAATTTGAAAGAGATTTTGTAACATACTCCGAATATAGTTTGGGTGAGAGATGGCTCAACGTCTTCATTTCAAGGCAAAGACTGTCAATAGAGGAAGTACGGACAGATTGAAGATCTTGGTGGTGGATAGAATTAGAAGTGCTATTAGAATGAGAATATGGCTCCACCATATACCATGGAGCCGCTCCACCATATACGATGGAGCCGTAGTCGAGTTTACGCATGGGAGGTCGTTTCACACAAAGTTGTCTGTTTTCTGAAACCTGTGATATATAGTGAGACAAATGGCCTCTCAAACCAAGACCTTGAAGGTCCCGGGATAGAATAGGTCTTCAGCAACCCATGCTTGCCATAGTAGGTGACTATGCTTGTCATAAGAGGCGACTAACGGGATCAGGTAGTCAGGCTCGCTGATTTGGTTGACACATGTCATCGGTTCCCAATTGCGCAGATGGATGCTCATGTTGTTGGTCATTGGATTGTCTGGTTAGGACTTGAGTATTTACAGACCGTTGTCATACAGCTGGAATATTGCTGAGTGCTGCGTAAAACTAAACTCACTCACTCACTCTCAAACCAAAATCATGTAAATGTATTAAAATAGCCATGTTTCCATTGTGCATCATGAGCTGGGCTGAAAAGGATTGATACAGCATGCCGGTTATTTACAATGGAATTTTAATGGATGATTCCAACAGCACGTAACTGTCAACCTTATATTTTTACGAAGCCTACATTGAATGTTGGCAATAAGATCAAGATTATTGATTTCTTGAAACCATACTAATCTACAATTGACGATATGTTCAAAGGTTTTGCATGGCTAGTAAATTAAACAGGTGCAGTTGTGTGCATTTGTATGATTACACAAGAGGTTTATTGAGCAAAGGAACAGTCTTCATGGAATTAGTGTCCTCAACCATCTGGGCACTGGTTGACCACTGCGGCAAACAGGTTGGTCAGTTCGATCGACCCTTACGACCAGCAATAGGTTGCTGAGGACCTACCATGAGTTGTTTGCTTTACCCAACGCATCCAAGCGGGCAAGTGCACACCCTGCCCGCTAATTCCATTATCTAATGAAGTATAAAATATCTGATTTTCCATTCTGAAATGCGACCCTGATTTCAACGTGTGAAGTTTAACGATGCTGCTGGTGCATAACATAAGCAAAGATAAGTCTTATCCCGCTCAACAACGTGACCATAGTAATTATTTATACAAAGACGTGTTTCAGACTTTACCCTGTATTTAAGGCGTAGCTCTGGTATGAAGCTGTGTTACAAAAACATTCATGCACTCATGCACACGAATATGAATACACACGGCATATTTGGACTAGTTTGATGCAAATACTGTGTTGGTAGTGAAGACTGGGTATTCGATTTCATTGACCTATGACATACAAGGACTGGGCTGTTGTTTCTGCTGGTTCCCTTTTTACGCTACGCAAGGGAATAGCGGCACCTCTACGCTTAATGCAATATTTACAACTGTATTTCCGGTTCTTCGATCACTTCATCGATCATGTGGCAGCATTTTGACAAGACAATATTTCCTTTGATCATGTGGCAACATTTTGACAAGACAATATTCCCTTTGATCATGTGGCAACATTTTGACAAGAAAATATTCCCTTTGATCATGTGGCAGCATTTTGACAAGACAATATTCCCTTTGATCATGTGGCAGCATTTTGACAAGACAATATTCCCTTTGATCACGTGGCAGCATTTTGACAAGACAATATTCCCTTTGATCATGTGGCAGCATTTTGACAAGACAATATTCCCTTTGATCACGTGGCAGCATTTTGACAAGACAATATTCCCTTTGATCATGTGGCAACATTTGACAAGACAATACTCCCTTTGATCATGTGGCAGCATTTTGACAAGACAATATTCCCTTTGATCATGTGGCAACATTTTGACAAGACAATATTCCCTTTGATCACGTGGCAGCATTTTGACAAGACAATATTCCCTTTGATCATGTGAACATTTATGCACACATACATTTTATGTCTTTTCTGCCTTCAAGTCCTGGAGTATTGAGTGGCAGACATATTTCTCAAAGAAAGAACCGCACACACACACACACACACACACACACACACACACACACAGAGAGAGAGAGAGAGAGAGAGAGAGAGAAAGAGAGAGAGATACACACACACACTATAAAAAAAAACAAAATAAAATAAAAGCAAAACAAAAAATATTAACAATAACGCTCCAGAACGAACTGATTCATGAAAATTTGAAAGTTTGTTTGACCAGTAGGTCAGCCGTTATTATTTGTATTTGAATGAACTCTAGGGTCTCCAGTCGAATTTTGTACTTCGGACAAACCATTCTTCATAGCTGGAATGTGGCGATAAACTACAAAAATGTGATAAATCACATATGTTAAAATGACTGAGATCTGGAATAAAGCGTCCAGTCGAATCTTTCTGCAGAAATACCCTGCAATATACTCTTCGTGAATATGACTTCTCGTTATGATTGTGAAAAATGTTTTGGCCTGCAGTGGAAGGTGAAAACTGAAAGGTTTTAACGCATGCTCCAAAAGGGACCACTGCCATCATACTCAGTCGTAGCCAATCCAACTTTTTTTTTCTAAATTCCAGACCTGTCTATGTGCAAATTTATGAAGAAATAGTGAACGATTTTAAAGTTCTGCGGTAGAAAATAGCACTAACACCAAATTCAGTCAAAGTCGAATTTGTTGCCATGGAAACGCAAAAAAATGCATATTGTACAAAGGAATCCGAATCTACTGTAAGGCACCAGTACACTACCAGATGTATAAATATGCCATGTTTGGTGAAAAAAGAAATAAACGGATTTGAAGTTCTGCTCAATAAAAGACGAATGTGCACGAACGGACGGATAGATCGCATTTTAAAACCCCCACAATAGGCTTTGCGGGGGATAACAAGGTGGCGATAGTGTTAGAGTGCTAAAGGGGCGATTTAGACGAAAACACGCAGGTGGGAATTGCCAGACACTAGACGAGGTCTCAAATGCAGTTAACGGCCTAGATGTTTTATCTGAAGCGATGTTTGAGGACAGTTCAATCAACAACACTGAAAAAAATAGAATTTTGAATGTCATCAAGGCCTCACGCAGAGTCATTAAAGGGAAAAGTTCATCAAGCACCGGTAAGATAAATTATTCAGGCCCAGACGAAATCTTAAGTTCTTATCAGCCTTCTTAACCAGAACAATTGATCTACTTAGTTCCATTAAAGATTCATCAACTATTGATTTGGTTTCGTGCATTCGTGAAAGTTCGACTGCATGGCCATTCACCTTGCCTAAACCTGTAAACAGCATCGCATTGTATTCTCTGAGCAATGATTTTCCCGATATAAATTCTATGTTGGACTTCTGTAAAACTCAGGATCGTTTGACCTCCAGTGTTTTGACGCTGATACCGTATTTGAACACACAGATTCCTCACACTCCCTCACCAGGAGAACCAGCGAACAACTTCTTAAGCACAGGTAACCCTGAATTGGTTTCGAAATTCTCATTACGTCCATTCACCGTGGGTTCCGAGACATCCGTAACACTTTCTGACACCTTGTGGTATGACGACAGATTAAATCTAACGTACAGTAGCAAATTCTGTCACCCGAGTCGATTAAGTTACACAACCTGACTTCATTACTCGTAGGTATCAGAGTAACACTGTCGAATTGTGATAGGAAATCCCAGTCAAGCAGAACAGTCTCCATCTAATGACCAGATAAGCTACGAGTTCGTTTTGTGTACGGACATACCGCTAGAAAAAGCCCTCTCCAACGAGCTAACACTAATGAATGGCACACATGCACCTGAAACAATGACTGCATGAGTAATGAGCCGTAATTTCAGCAACTTTGGATGGTAAAGCAGAAGGTTGTACAGCATTCACTCCCTTACGACAGAGTCGCGTAACTTCGTACTTTCCCTCATCACGCGTACCTCTCCTGAAACTCGCTGCATCACGGGACCCATAACATCAGAACGTGTGCCCTCCTGGCTAAAGGCTAAGTGTAACTTACCACGAAACTCCTTTTCCCTATGATCAAAGTTCTTTTGAAAAATGAACATATATTGTACAAAACTGCAGGAATAACAGAAAGGTCCTGGGACTCTTGCTGGCGACGAGTCATACAAGGTTATCGAATTTGGGCAGTTTAGCTTGCTCACAAAGAAGTAGCTGAAAATGACCCTTAACAAAGTTTGAATACAGATCACCAACAGAGTTCATCCGTATTAGATAAATGGGGGATAAGCCTCGTCTACTTGATATAGATAAATGGGGGATAAGACTCGTCTACTTGACATAGATAAATGGGGGATAAGCCTCGTCTACTTGACATAGATAAATGGGGGATAAGACTCGTCTACTTGACATAGATAAATGGGGGATAAGACTCGTCTACTTGACATAGATAAATGGGGGATAAGACTCGTCTACTTGACATAGATAAATGGGGGATAAGCCTCGTCTACTTGACATAGATAAATGGGGGATAAGCCTCGTCTACTTGACATAGATAAATGGGGGATAAGCCTCGTCTACTTGACACGATGTGCCTGGAGCCTGCAGAAATGTTTCCTTCTTTCTTTCTTTCCGGGACATGCTGATTGGCACACTCAGCAAAAACTGTGACGAATCATAACAAAGCTCACACGTCGGGTTATCATCTGTTGCAACTTTAACTTTTCTCTAAAGCTTTCATGCATTTTACAAACATTTTACATGAGAAATTTACTTTACTGGAAGATGCTCATAGTAACAAGCGACTTCGCTATGCCCAAAGGGGATCATCAATCCTATTCCGAAAAGTTCTACAGAGATATTACGATAGCTAGTCCAACATGTAAGACCTGTTGTGGAATCCTGAATAATCGACTTTCGAAACATACTGAATTTAAAATGGTCACATAATCAAAATGATTTTAGACCAGGTCGATCAACAATGGAACAGGTATCATCATTAACCTTTATTTTTTAAACGAGGAAAAGTCTCAGGAATTCAACTTTTGTCAGCTTGATTGATTTCACGATGGTGTATGATTACTTAGATAGAAGTATTCTCTGGAATATATTATGGAGTATGGGCATTTAGGGTAGATTTATAAATGCCCTCGTGTCACTATAAAGAGACGTTCAAAGCCGTGTACAACTGAATTGACAATACACCCCAAGGTGTGACGTGGTCTCAAACAAGGTTGTGTTTTATCCCCATTTTTAGTTAATACGTATTTAATATGTATGTGAGTGATCTGATTGTCGATGTCAATACCTCTCCAGGTGTTGAAGTCGACAGCGAAAATATCAACATTGTGCAGATGACATCATGCTAATCACTGAAAATAAGAGAGAATACGAATGTGTTACTCTACCTACGTCACTGCTGGTGTACTCAAAATAGAATGAACATCAATGGGGTAAAGTCGAAGTTTATCCATTTGAGAAATCCATCAGTATGTCAGACTAAACAGCAGTTTGATTATTTGATTACTCGGGTTTACTCGATACTCAATGCTTAGACTACAGACGAATAGGGCAAGCTATAGCAAGTTCGGCTAACAGAGCGCTGACAGACCGCTAGGGCTATTTATATCCAAATAGATACTTGGAGGGCTAAAGCATGAAAATTTGCCATGTGCTTGGGAATATCATGATAAAACACATGTTCTGCTATAATCCAGCAACAGCTATGTAGTGTCAGAATTGAAACCCCTTCATTTCTTGGAAAATGACCTCAAAACATCGTGCACACCCCAAAATAGGTATTATCATGATGCTCCTTAGGAGTGTGCAATGTTTTCTGCTTTAATACAGCGAAGGTAAGTCATATAGTATTAAAATATGAAATCTTTGATATCTTTGATTCCTTAAAATGGGCCCCAAAATCGGTAAATACGTTTTATCACGATGTTCCCCAGCACTTGGCAAAGTTCTACTCCGACGTGTAACGATCACCTTCAAAATCGGACATAATCCACTGCAATACTTATGGCATAGGCGACAATGCCATATATATATCAGCTGTTTGGGGAAAATATAATCTCAGCTACATCAACGCAGTCCAGAACAAGGCTATGGGTTTTTTCATGGGAATTAGAAAAACTTACTCCGAATAGTGTTGTATATGGAGACATGGGATGGATCCCTCCAGCAATACGACAACGGTAAACTATATTCAAGTCAGACAAACAAACTACGCCGATACAATCAATCAGCTGAAGAGTGAATACGAGTTTGTATGTTTTAATCTGATTCTTATGTCGAAGGTTAACAGAGTTCTCTAGCAGTATTTCAATGAGGAGTGGCTCCCGTACGGATGATACACAAACCTACCTATCAACCAGAGAGGTGCTTCTATTGTGATTCATGTGTGAAAAATGAAAACCATAATTATCCTATTGTGCTGCCCAGTTTATAATGATGTCAAACAGGTACTCGAAGATAAATGCAGTGTGGTGCTGTTTTGCAGATAAATATGACAGTATGAAGTGTGTTTTGTCCTGGCCAGTCCGAGTGTTGAAATGCTCAGTGCCAACCCCAACAATGCCATTTTACCGCTGCCAAGTAACATTTCTAAAGAACCTGAATGTCTATTTTGTATATATGTTGTACAGAATTTCTTTATTCCACTGCAATGTACACATTTGTAAAATATGCTTTTTACTGTATTTAAGAATTGTGTGTCTCTCATAGCTCTGACAGAAGTAGCGCATGTTAGGTTATGTTATTATGTAGCATCGTATTTACTACCCATCGAAAGACTTACTGACGTACTTCTGTCAGTTGTTCTAAGCTAGCTTTTGCAAAATATTCCACAGTGATTAAATTACAGTTTATACATGAACTGATGTATTGTAAAGAAATTCGTAACTTTAAAAAGATTACATGTATTGTCATAAGTTCAATAAATAATGAATTTCAGTGAAACTTCCTAGCAAACTTTATATCCAAGCTGTTCTATGCACGATATTTGCAGATGCTTTTGAGCTATTCGATGCATGATCCTCGTTCAATCCATCCGTATAAAGTCTGCAGTTGGCTTCCCCAAGTCAGTGGAAACTTCATTTTCGATGTGGCACGCACGCACACACACAACATACAGTGAGTGCTTAAAGTAACTTTAGATTGGTGGTATATGTAATTTGACGGGATACATTCATCGCACTCCGGCCTGATTGGCACATCATGTCCAGTGTGTAATCCATGAGTATCCCTCACTTAAAGGGACATGTTTACAACTGCACTCCCTTTACATGACATTTGTCAGAGGGTCGGTTGGCTGGTTTGTTGTTTAGCCTCGCGCTCAGCAATATGCCAGCTATATGACGGCGGTCTGTAAATAATCGACAATCCAGTGAACAACATCTTTAGCATCTATCTGCGCAACTTGGATACAATGACATGTGTCAACAAAGCCAGCGGGCCTGACCACCCAATCCCTAATCGCCTCTTGGGTTGATGAAGACCATTTCTCGCCAATATCTTCACGGGTAGTTCACCTATGCTCGTGCTGTTCGACTACTTTTCTATATAACAGACAAGTTAACTGCTGTACTGTAGAAACCAACAGTCCCCAATACAACAGCTGCCGTCAGTAATTTAAGAAGTACGTCATCGTCATTAAGTATCTGGGAAAATATGAATAGAACAGCCATGGAAGGGTTCGACCAGAATGTCATCGGAAATATTAATCCTAATGGCAATACTTTATTACCCCAAGGGGAATCTTATATATATTTCTTAAAAACATAGTAATTTATAGAATCCAGAAACAAATCTGGACAAACCAATGAAGAATGTCTGACATTATAAGCACTAATAAAAACATCCCAAATGCATCTCGTGATAATGTGTTTTTGTATGATTGGACGTTGAGATTTCGTTCATGTCTATGAATAATTTCAAGCCACCATTTTGAATACAATACTGATCTCAGACAATTCTTTTGTCTTGGAAAAGCGCAAGTGAGAGATAATTTGGATTCAAACTGAGAGTGATTTCCATGTATGCCATAACATGTTTAAAAATCTGTAGTAATTGCACTGTCATCTGATCCAACGTCAGTTGCGTCCTTTACGTTAATGTCGATCATACCTCAAAGACTAGTCATATTCGCCAAGTCTGCAATTATATCCACACATAAGAACATTTGAAAGGAATTTTGACCTACAGCTGTTCCCACAAGGGCCCAGAAGTACATCATCCAAGTGCTGTCAGTGTCTCCCAGTCCACCCAGCTGTGAATTGGTACCTCCAAAGGATGGGAAAGTCAGATTAAATTGGTGTGCCTAGTGGCTGCACGAGTTGTATACTCCCCACGGAGTTGAGATTGAAAAGTACATGTGACATTGAAACTGATATCCAGTGATGGAGGGAAAACCTTAGCGCATTAAGCATGAACATCGGATGGACCATAGGGATATATAAATAGCTACAAAACAATAATATTTTGTGTGGACGTGTTTGTCCTCAGGCTGTTTCCTTCTCGGAATACAATGAAACGAAAATGAAGTCATTTTGAAACAGTCCTATTTATATATTTACTAAACTAAAGGAACTGGAAAACTGTTCAGCAGGATAAGGATTATCTCTAAGGGTGAAATACGCCAGTATCACAGTTGATTTTCCCACGCTGAAAAATCAGGTTCGCATTTAGTCGACTGGCAAGAAAGATAAGATAGAAATGTCAGAAAAACCACAATTGTAATCTTACAAAAGTTTTCATCGAACATTTGATGTTTTCCCTTATTTTCTGTTCGAGTAATTGTTTAACTGTTATTTTGTTTCCTCTGGGCATCGTGGAATATGATTCGTCGGATACTGGACGCCCATTATACATGTATTCTCATTTAATGTGTATGGCTCTGTTTTGTCCACAATATGCATTCAACTTTAGCCATGGCTTACGATGCTGGGAGAATAGCATAACAGAAACATTAATTTCCATGATCGTTTCTTCTGCCTAATCATTTACTCCTTGACTTTAAGGCATTTTTATTACTTGGTTTACGGATCCGTCCACCCGAAATTTGAAGAAAGTGGGAAAACAGTGATTTTAAATTTTTAGCCAAAATATGCCACCCACCTGATAGGAAAGATAAAGAAAGTGAGAAAATAGAATATAAAAGAAAAATATAGCAAGTTATACCTTTCAAATATTGCCTGAAATTATTTAATATTTTACGGAAGACAATAACACAATTCGTCAGAACTTATAACTCCACGATATAGTCAAATGTACAAAAAAAAAATTACCATATTTCCTCTTTTCTCTACCTAGTGACCTAATATTTAAACCAAGTAATTAGAAAATGTCTAATATATATTTAATGAAATCTGAGTGATATAGACGACATTAACTGTTTTTGTGTATGAACCTCACAGACAATGCTAGTCTTTTTGTGACTTGAGATGTAATGTGACATCAGAGGCAATATCTTATATTCCTTAAAATAATGTTTGATCTTGCCATTCAAATATGACTGTATACCATATCTGCATCTTTTCTTAATGCAGTCAGTCTTGGGAATGGAAAACCAGACGTACGTACGTCTATTCTCGACTCGTAGCTAACCACATAGATCAACGGGTTATGTTATTCCGTGTATTTATGGACATTATAACAAATGTACAGAGTACTATTTCTTAAACATGAAATGCGCTATGACACACTTCGAAGAGTTACTTTCGACTGGCACAGACGTTGGTGTCTAACTAGCATGACACTGTGATTTAAGATTATACAATAAATTGGCTGCAGCAGTTCCTAGCTTCAGCAGTCACGGGATAATTGCATTGAGTGTCTGCTTCATATTCCAACTTTTGTAATTGTACAAAATTGAAGGACATGGGATAAGGGTCGGGATGCTTTGTTCAGACGGATTAGTTAAAATGCCTGGCACACTATACAGCACATCGAAGTCAATGCTCCATCATAATGAAACGAAATTTCAAACCAGATTTGTAAACAAACGTATCTAAGGCACTTGAATACTTGTGACTATGAACAAAACACTGCCAGGCGCGGATCTACTTTTGTTTGTCACTCAAAACTGGGGGACATTCAAACTCACAAACCCAAAAAGGAGATCTTAATGAACACACTCAAACGCAAATACCCACTTTATGAAACGTCAATGCAAACTTAACGTGTTCTGTTTTTTAAAGAACAAATTCCACCATGCGCACAGGGTAACATAGCGGAGAAACTATCTGAATTGATCACTAAAATATCTGTGATGATGCGTTGGGCAAAGAACCAGGGGATCGATGAGCGATGGCCCAGAATATACAGATGTCAATATTTAATGACAATTGCAATTGCGTAAGTGTGCAGCGATATTGCTGGCGTGCAACTAGGAGACACCAATGCAATATAACGTCAGTGCAAACAGTTAACTCGACATAACATGTTACTTTTGGTATTACACTTTCTCAGTAAAGTACAAATTCTAGTACTGTTGTTGAGCTGCGTCACATCCGGGATTCGAACCCACACACTCAGAGCACCTAAACACCAGCACACAACGTCAGGGGAAATATACTCTGACTGAAACTGTACATCATATTTAATATTCATAACAACTGAGCACCAAGGCTTGGTCATTAGTGAAATGTTAGCTTACAAAGACACGACAGCGATGCAACCCACTATGCCCTGTTGTTATGTGTTGTTTCTGTTTATGCCGGTTGCTGCAATGGACGCAACAGCCATACAAGAGTGGACATTTAAGATAAACCATCAGAAAAGTGACTTCAACCTATCTGTGTTACACGAAAAGCCAGGGATTTCTCGTATTCAATGTATTGTAGAATGTAGTCAGTCAAAAGGATGTTTCACCCTTGAGTACAAGCGGTCAGGTTCAATCTGCACAAAGTATCGCCTCTTCAGGAAAGAGGATGGCAAAGCAGCGTTTACCAGTAGTGGTCCTGGTGTTGACTCCTTCACCATGAATGGTAAGTAAAGCCAGGACCCTAAACTTGCACAGCCACCAAAGAGCAGGGAAATATTTTCCGAATATGATTGTGATTATAGGGATGTCTTTCAGAATAGCCTTAAAGGAGAATAATGCTGAAAACACAACTTTTCATAAAGGTAAAGGCATTCTAAAAGTCGACTTCTGTGATTGAAATCGAACAAAGTTTCGAAAATCGAAATAAAACACATAAAACGTACTAATACTTCCGCCTAAACAGATGACGTCATAAGTACCTAATGCTAATGGCTCCCTCTTTGATTTTATCTGAAAACGTGACTGTGACCATGGATTCTGAGGCAATAAAACAAGTCCCTGATGCCATTTCTGGAATGGATGTTAGACCATATGAATACCATCCCATTTCACATCTTGCAAGATAATCTTCCAGTTAAGGTGAATAAGAAAAATCAAGCAAAACCGAGGCACCACGGAGGCAAAACAATTTTAAAAACAGACAATATTATTTGAATGAATATCATTTTTCAGCAAACTGTGACACATAATATCAAAGTTCACAAAAACAATGCATTTACGACATATATTTAATCATTTCAAATGCATTGGAGCATTTTGATTACCCACTGGAACAGTTTGATCAGAAATCCGGGTCAATCTGACCAAATGTGCTGGCGCGTGTTCATTTTGTGATTTGGACCATTCGACTAGTACCCGATTTCATCACAGTCGGACTTCATTTACTGTAATTTATAACACGGAATGATGTAGAGTGAATGAATGAGTACTCCTTCCTTCTTCAGCTTTCGTATTTTCATTCCCTATGTGTACATGTCTCTTTCTCCTGCTTTTTACTTGCAAAACGGAGGAAGCTGCATATTTTTTAATCTTCGATGATGCTGTGTATCCCCAGGTAACGCATTACGCCATCTTATCATTTACAAAAAACGACAGACACAACACGATTTGTCTTATTTTAACGCTTGTTCTTTGGCAATATGGCGGACTCTAGTCACATATGACGTCACGAGGGGAAGGTCACGTGAGTCACGGCGAAATATGCATATGCTGAAGGTCGCGATTAAAAAGCAAACAACCATATTTTTAATTCAGATAGGGGTACATGTTTCTAATACCTTTATATTTCATCCAGGAAATCATTGAAATTGTCTCATATTCTCCTTTTACACAGTTTGAAATGCGCCGGTGTGATTTGTTCTTAAAATACGCTATTGTGATTGGTTTTGGGGTGTTTCACATGAATTTGTGTTCACTGTGGATATTTGCTTATTCGCATAGACACAAGGATCAATATATGGTTTTTGTGTTTGCGCTGTGGTCTGCTTAGTATATGATATACTGATATTGGTATATGATATACTGATATTGGTATATGATATACTGATATACTTCATATATATATTCAGAAGAAATTACCTAAATCATCACTTGTAAAACAAATATAACCTTTGATGGCATGCGATTCATCACACAGGCATTGTCATTTAGATAGAACGTGTAATTGAAAATTGTTTGAATATTGCTTTAAGTTATACCCTACTCATTTCAGAGAAAGTTTTGGTTCAGAAAAAGTTTTGTATTGAAAAGTGAAGACAGTTCTGTCGAAACTGATAATGGTCGATTTCATGAAAAGTACAACCGAAATGGTAGCAATAAAATATTGCTCAATGTCTCTCATTAATATCTTGAATGCAGTTGTGCAGGAATACCTGACAAAAAAACCCACCTAAATTCCATCAGAAGTAGATGGCACATTAACTGAAACTAGACAATTACAAGTATTCTTGCAAACGAAAGAAATAACACAAATGTAGTATTAGAGACATTAATGAAAAAATTTACAATGATCGATGCCATTTAAGATACTCTCTTCATTAAGTTTTAAAGCAGGAATCCATTCCACAAAACGAACTGTGTTTACAAATCAATACAAACAACTATGAAGGAATTACAATGGCATACAAAATACAGTGACAGTTTCAACTCAATGGCAACACAGATACAAATGTATTCTTGCTTTATTATACTCTTTTCAGAACGACAGTCGCACTGAAACACTCCCGTATGTGCATCGTTGATGTTCTTTCTGACATAGTTTATGCCGATCTCATCGCTGGTGGGCATAAAACAGTGACAGCAATAAAACTGACGTACTAATAGGTTATCTGAAAAAGGACGAGGTTCCAAGATATTTCCTGCAACATATGTCATATCTGGGATGTCACTTCCTCAGTAAATATGACATATGTTGCATTTGGCCACTTCCTAAATGGCATCGTGTAATCAAAGATATTTTCTGCTTGGTGAAAGACTAATATGTAGCAGTATTAACTGTGTCATGAACAAAGATGACAACACGGCTACGGGTGTGATGACTATCCTCATCAGTTACACTTAGAGGTATGGTCCCTAGGTGTAAGTCACACTAGAAGGACATGGTGGACACAATGACTCCAGCAGTATCTTGGCGGTATGGAGAATATGTGTTTGAAACTGAGCTGAAGTTTGTCAGTGACTTGTCTGCCCAGTGACTGAGGTGCAAGTGAGAGTTAAAAAGCATGCAAGCTGATAATAATAGGGTGAGCCACTCAACCAGAACATTTGCCCTGCTTTTAACAATAGAAGCTAGTAGGGTGGTGACTGATCCAAGCACAGCTAAGTTAAAATATTTAAAGTGTAATATAACCTCTTAATTAAAATCCTTTTCACCCATATTACAAACTAATATCAAATGCTTATATTAATACTAATATATATAACTAATACTAATATATACTATAAACTAATAACTAGTGCTAATACTAACACTAAAACTAATATCTAGTACTAATACTAACACTAAAACTAATAACTAGTACTAACACTAATATGACTAATAATTACACTGTACAAAGCTGCCAGCCATATGAATATATGTGACTGCCACACATATACTACACACAAAGTTAAGACATATGTGTAGTTCATTGCATGCAGATCTTTATTGAGTTAATTTATCCGAGTAAAGCTTGCAGTTGGGGTGCTCCAGTGGAAGATGAAAACCGATTTTTTTACAATGTCTAAAATTTGTCAGCTGCCGAGACTTTGAACTATCAAATCTTCACTTTGGCATTGATACCATTCTTTGCGGCAACCCTGCTCAGCCAAACACTATTAATGAAAATTTCTTTAGTCATGTGCATAAATACTTTGTAAGAAATAAGCGCTGCGATTAATGAATAATATGTCTTAATATTATAATGTCTATTCGTCACGTCCATCCATTGTTGTTCATGTTTCTCATGAGAGCATGCGGTGATAAGTTACATAACGTATGCTCAATCTTTTTTCGATGTTGAATAAAATATGTTCAAACAAACAAGTCAGCCAAGTCTGACCACCCGATCTCCTTAGTCTCCTCTTACGACAAATACGGGTTACCGAAGATCAATTCTAACCCGGATGTTGAATACGGTTGCCGTTGTGTCAACGCAATAATGTAATTGTGAGAGTGTTAGCAGGTGGAAATCAACAAGCTGTGGCAATGTACAGTCTGTTGAGACAAAATGATACCGATGAATTGCAACCTAACACAAAAACTAATAGACATGAAAGCATCAATCCAACGCAAAATGCAATAACAACAACAGACCATCTCTAGAAAAATTGGTATAATTTGTGTCACAAAAATATGAAAAAAATACTTGTTTAAGAAAGTGTCATTTATTTGCGAAAGGAACAGCTCGAAAAGTGGATTGAATCAAATATTTGAATCAAACAAGATGCTGGTGTGTTTGGTTTTCGCTGTTTTTGACGATGTTTTATTTCACTCAAACACAACGAGTACTGAATCAGGTGCATCCCTAACTTGTCGTTAAAGTGTTCTTTAAATCTCACAAAAAGCTGCACTTAATGCATGACTATCAAAATTTAAGGTGTTCCAAAAATTTTGTTTGTAGTATAATTTCGTTAATTCCGGTTTCACACCGTTAATGCGATCATCATGAGATTGACGGCACTGCACTAACGATATTGCTAAACTATGGCGTCAAAATACAAATGGCGCGGGGCACTGCATAGAGGTCATTAATAAACAAGCAGTGATATATATATAAGTTCGAAGCACATCTTTCCACACGTCCACTAAATGACATAGAGCGACATGAGGGTCCCGAATTTGCTGTTGTGAAGGCTCACTCTTGAACGCAAAAGACAAGTCTAAAATATTCAATTATTTTATATTGGACGAACAAAAGCAAGATACAATGATTTACAAAAATGCAACTGATTCAAATCTAAAGTAATGGATCACAAATATAATGACAACTCACCAAAGTCTTGGTTTGAGAGTGAGAAACAGTTATATATAGCGAGCGGTCAGGCAGCGGTTATTTAGGTTAAGCGTTGACGGAGAGGCAGGCAGACAGGTAGGCAAATGGTATATTCCAGTGAACCGTGTCTGTCCGTCTCGTCTAACACAACAACCAGTCTTTATGTACACAGTCACTTATTCCTGAATAATACGACCATTGCCATTAAAGTAGAATTTTCTCGGCCAGCCTCTTGTTTATCTCTGTCAAAACATTGTCAAACGGAGGTAACTCCTTTAAAAGAAATACCTGGAAGGCCTGCCGCTAAAATACTAATTGCACTGAACATTTAGGATGCGAAATGCGACCTATAATAACTATCAGTCAAACTCTAAACAATGTCACCCAATAATAATTATCACTTAATCAATGATACAATTTACAGAATATACACTCTCGTAACAACTGTATGGTTTCAGATCCCAGGGGCCAGCACCATGGAGAGACTTGTTCCTGCCATATTGACTGTGTGGATGACAGGACACAATGCATTGATCACGTGTGCGTGTGTCTGGCTGGCTACAGCCTTAATCGCGAGGACGGATCTTGTATAAAAAGTTAGTTCTTTCATACATATCTTGTAAGGGAGAACAGGGAATGTTATGCAATGATGCGCAATTTTCATATGTAATCCAATGACATTCTCCGATATATGTTGCTGAGCGAGTTAACCTTGTAACCAAATGAACAGCTATTTTATACGAATAGTGTTGAATTCATCTATTTGTTTCCTTTCGGAAATTACAATTCTGTGCAAATATATATCTTGCTATTCCCATATGCTATAAACTGGTCCAGATTGAGCTGGGCGATGGAGTAGCCTCATGGTCGAAGCGTCTACTCGTCACAGGGGAAGAGTTTGTAAAGTCGATTTTTGTCGAAATTGCTAGCAGCTGAAGGGATGGTGAATCCAGCTAGGGTCCGTGGAGGTAGCAAAAGTACTGTAAGCCGCTTGGTCCCTTGTATGGAGATCTGCTTGCAGTTGTTGGCAATCTATAGCCTGTTTTTATGTTCACTTGTCATATATAGTTAAATGTTTTAGATTATATTACTTGTTTTACATATTTACCTGTGATATTCTAGATGCTTTACTGTCCTTCGATGTCGGATTTCTTTTATAAATTTGGCTTTAATTATTAGTAATCTATACCTTGATGTAGTCACGATATGGCTGAAATATTGCCAAAGTGACCTTTAATTCACAACCCTACTAATAGACTTCAAATGTTCCTTTACATAATTAATTTGTAGAAAGTTCGGTTCAAAACTTGTACTTTTTGTTTGACGTGTCATTGGAGACAACCGCATATATGCAATCTAGCAGTTAAGACTAGGAATCAGTTACTTGTGCTTGTAAGAGACAACCAGAAATCAGTCAGGTCACAGACAAATTGTAACGCAAATATGGTTGCGCAACAATGAGAAAATGACCAGTCTCTCTTGATGCGAGGTAGGCGAGCAAATGTTGGCAGGATACTTCCGTCGTTTCGGTTCGAAAAATATGTTTAATATCAATACAAAATATAGCTACCATCAAGGGTAAACACCCATTTTCTCATTTTTCTGTGTGTAGAAAGAATGTCAACAAAATTCAAACAAAATGACGGCAGACAAGGTAAAATAATCTCCAATGGGTCAATGGCAAAATTATGCAATATGATATTTCTTTTAAATTCTGCTTATGCTTGTTCCTTGAACCGGAAGCCGAATGTGGTAATGGAGACGAGGAACGTTGTGATATGCCACGCATAGGGATTATAATGTCGAAATAAATGTATTATACGTGAGTAATTATTACATATGAGCCTGGAAATCCGAGAGCACAACCCCATGTGTATTAAATGTCGACATTAGATGGTGGCGATATTAAACGTATATCTTGAACCAAAACGAGGGAAGTACGCTGTCAAACTTTGCTCGTTTCAATCGCATATAGGAAGACTGGTAATTTCTCTGTGTTGTGCAGCCCCATTTGCGCTAAAGTTTGTCTGTGATGAGGTTGCACTTTCCATCATGTATCATTTTACAGACTGAATATTTCAAAACATAATTCAGAATGTCATCATAAATATTGTACCTGAGTATAATTTAGAAACTTGGTCGTCTTCAGATCACAAGAGCCAACGCTATGGTGAGGAGTGTTCAGTAACTCGTGACTGTGTGGATCGCAGAACACAGTGCATTATGACAGCGTGCAGATGTGTGATTGGTTACAGCTTTAACCCCAAAGACAGACTGTGTGTCGAAGGTTGGCTCTCCATAGTAACAATATAGTAATAATATACTGTCCAGCAAAAGAAATGGAATTTGTAAAACAAAATGTAATTCATAAATGTAATCGTTCATGTTGGATTTACCTATTCCATAAACTGGTGTGATAATTACATTTTAATGATCAATCCGCCCATTCGTTATGTCATAAAAAACAGAAACGTTCGAATGTTGAGCTGATATTCCAAGTGTTAGGATGAAACAGACAAAATCAACGTCATGCTTCAACACTTTAATCTTGATTATGGAAAATGATGAGCAAATCTTCCAGACTTAATGACTTTATGTACTTAAACACGAAGAACGTGGTTACGGTATAATGGCAGCATTCTGGAAATATCTACATGGAAAAAAGTACTTAGTATCCCAACAGTCCCAATTTTTCTTCGGATCAATATGCTGTCATTAAGCATAGCCGAGGAACATGTCCATGCCTCAGTTTAACTAATAGTCTGGATAAACTGAATATCCAGGAATAATTAATTACAGATCTAACGAAAACAACCCCCGAAACAGTAGTTTACTCGGAAATAAAAATATAACTATAGCCGTAAAACGTAATAAATGCGGTAATGTTCAAGATTTCGGCGGCATACAATCCTGAAAAAGTCAGGATTCAATAACAATGTTATTATCTGGTGGAACTTCCGCCTCTCGCAATTACATCCCCAAGCTTTATTCTCATTGACTGACTGACCGAGTTAGGTTTTACAGCAATCTTCTTCTTCATTTATCTTCTAGCAATATTACAGCAACATCACAACAGGGGACACCAGAAATAGCCTCTCCTCATTGACAGTATCAGACGTTCAATTAGACTTTGAGGCACTGCATTCAATTTTTGATGGTGGGCTTCATGTAACACTAAATAATTTGTACTGGAGGACTTGACTTGTGTATTCTTCGACCCATAATGTCCAAAATATGTACTTTGGTATTGAAGACCGGGCCCCTCAAGAGGTTTCAGTGGTGTACCGGTGTCCCTTAAGATCTTCTCCGATCGACATACCGTCAAGTTTACACTGATATCTGAGTAACAGATACTACAGCTTAAATGTGAGATCAAAACAGGCAGTCGTAGGAAACAAGTACTTAATTTACGATTTAGGTTTCATTCTGGCAATACTTTAATCTAGCAAGAAAAATGACATCGTCCTTATATTGTCCGATAGGACACGCCCACACCAGAAATCAACCAATCACGATAATCCATTTGTCTCATTATTAATCATCCATGCATTCAAGTGATCCACCTGGACTCAAGCCACGTGATCGCGCCTCAATGGCATCACAATATATAAGGTTAGAATAATGGTGACCATATGGACCAGAGGTCTAATCACATTCATCCAGAGAAATACCAGCTGAAAGAATCGTCAGCGAAAACTTCTTTGTTCCTGTTTCACGTTAATATATAGATCTTAAATATACAAGGGGCATCGACATACCAAATTGATCTTTTGAACTGGTTTATTATAGAATGTATGAATTATGATATAATGTCCGTGAAGGTATTAAAATGGTGACCTTATCGACCAGAGGTGTCATCACATTTACCTAGCAAGATGACAGCTCAGAGCATTGCCAGCGAAAAAGACACGCTCTTCCTGTTTCAAGTTAATCGGTCCGAATGATAAAGGAAAACAAACTAACCAAGTTGATCTTTTGAACCGATCTATTGTTTTATATCTTTTATCACTGATTTTGATATTCTTTGTCGTTTCCGAGTGGAGAAGAAAAGGACGTGGAAGGACATATACGGTTGTATAAACGACATCAGATTTACGAAACTCACTAAAGTGTTATTTATTTCTTCTTAAATCATCTTCCTACAGAACATTTCTTCAGAAATACCTGTAAACAAGACATTGATTCCAAGCATCAGTTTTCATTGCAATATTACGTTGAAGATCTGGTAAGTTTATTGCAATGAAGTTTTGTGGGGGGTGCAATGTCTGAATGGGAAACTCAGTAGTCGTTTGTATGGGGAAGTCCATAGCCATACTTCTGCCCAGTCAAGATGCTTTACGGGTCACTGTGATAGATTTGTAATATTGTTGGCAGTAACCATTTGCACTTTATATCTCATGAATAAGTGAAAAGCGTCAACAAAGGTTGACTGCCATGGCCATACTTCGTAATAACTGTCACTCCTGCCCAGAGAAGGTGATTTACCGCCTGCTGTGATAGACTTGTAATATTGTTGTCATTGGTGTAAACCAGCCAGGTCTGGGCAGATAACTATGACTGTGTTGTGTTTCATTTTAACAGAGTGCGACAAGTACGGCGCAACCTTCAGTCTCCTGACCTACCAGTACTGCAGCCACGGCTTCAACGGTACAGAATACCACTTCCCCGACTTATCTGACTTAAGGAGATGCAGGGAGAAGTGCAGGCAGATCACAAGCTTCATCTGTCGCTCGTTTGAGCTATGGAATGGTGCATGCTACCTATTTAATGACACAAGGCTCGCCGTTCCCCAAAGGTACTGGAGGGAATATGATGGCTGTAAACACTACCAGAGAAACTGTGCATAGTACAATAGGCAGGACCTACATGTGCATCAGATCGACAACATATTGTGTATTTATATATGTATAGATAAAGGCTTTAATGTTTTTCTTCTCTTTTGACACGAGCAATCTGGAACCAAGTTAAGTTATTTAAGTTACTTGAGTACTCTAAATAAAGTCTGAGCAGGACAATCCAGTGATCTAGTGGAAATGAGATACGATAATATGTGTCAGACAAGTCGTCGAGCCTGACCACTCGATCGTCTCAGCCGCCTCTGACGACGAGGTCGGTGAAAACCAGTCCTAATCCGCATCCTCAGCTTGAATGAGTGAGTTTAGTTTGACGCCATACTCAGCAATATTATAGCTATATGGCGGCAAATACAAATAATCGAGTCGGGACCAGACATTCTAGTGACAAACGGCTTGGGCATACAAAATATTTATATGATAGTATGCATCAACCAAACCAGACACGTTTATCACAAGCCATATATTTCCATGAGTAGTTGACTTTGTTGCATAAAATTCCACTGGGAGAGTTTGTCCGCTGTTCTGTGATCCAATTCACAAAGTTCTCGAAGATCGGTGACTCGGTCAATGATCTTGGCAAATCTTGCCAATGGCTTTTTATGTCTTTTCTTCATGTGATGAATCAGAGCTTCAACAATTACCCATTGGATTGAATCTACTTTGTGTGGTTCGTCCAGGGCGCAGCGGTCTGAAAGATGGACATGAAAACACGAAGAAGTGGTAACACCTACATGACCTGGTCGTTGCCAATTGGCGCACATCCAGAACATAAACATTGTGTTCAAGATGTCCACAAAATCGCATTGACATAACAGACCTTATTCCCCATAAAGGGTATAGTTTGTCCCCACAGTCACGTCACGGCTGTTTGAATATATCGAATCTGTCTCGTTAACTCAAAATTTTAGTTGCTGTTTAAATATAATTCGTAAGGAATTGTATTATTTGGGAAAGAATTCTATTTTCAAAGTGATGCTTTAAATCCGTCTCGTCCCATAGAGAAGTACAGCAAGTACAGCAAGTAGCCATGGTCCATGGTGATCTACCTTCAGCTGCTGGCTATCTGTGGCCTGTATTTATTGAACTAATTATAGTTTAGATCCAACTGCAGGTTTTACATAGAAATCTTTCACATACTGGTTGTGTGGACTGCCCTTTGTATTTAAGCTGTGTATCTTCTGTGAGTTTATAACTTGTTCAATCACGATATGACTGCCGATTTAAGAAAACAAAAACAAAAACAAAAACAAAAACAAAAACGAAACAAAAAACAAACAAAATCAACCCAAAACACATAACTACTCACTCATTCAAAACGTCAACATTAAGTCTCGAGTTTCAGCCATAGCAGTTTGTTAAATATAGCATAAAAATAAAAGACGAAATAGTGATGACATATTCGTTAATAGACAAATAGACAACAGAAATTCAGTAATGTCACCACATGCCAAGGATGCCCCAATCAGTCTCGAATACCTCCCAGAATAACATATTTCATAAAACGTAAATAGTAAAATAATATGACGAAATGAATTAGAAAGGTTTACAGAAAATCAGAAACCCTGATTTCAATTACGCCTAGGGAAAGGCAAAAAGCTCCTCCTATAAACGGTTTCTGAAAGGAGTCTAGTCGTTAAATGCGTCCGCCCGTCACGCCGAAAACCCGGGCTCTATTCCCGAATTGGGTTCAATGTGTGAATTCAGTTTGCTGTGCACACGCCGTGATATTGCTGGAATACTGCTAACACCGGCGTAAAACCATACTCGCTCAATCACTTCGTAAGGGAACTACCAAAATGTAAGGTTTAACGTACCTGCACACATTACACAGATTCCTTCGACCAGCACCAATTCAGTCAAAGACAGATTCATCCGCTTTAAAGAAGAAGCAATGACAAAGAGTTTGTCTGTGTATTCCCTTCCCCATATCCTGCTCAAGGTGTCAGCCCGACAGCACAACATCATTGATATCGATGCCACATTCAGCTCTCTGTTGTAGCCAGGAAACTGCTCCAAAACGAAGAACTCCAGTCGACCATCTAGCGTAACAGAATGATACTCTTTATTACTGAAGAAACATAAGAAAACAACACAAGTTTTTATTTTAATCCGGGACACAGAGGTGGACCAGTGGTTAAAGCGTTCGCAAGTCACGCCCGGGTTCCATCAGATATAAACTCCACCTCACTCACACACACTTTGATTTTACTCATGGTGAATAAATAGCAGAGGATTTAAGCCGCTATTTGCAGTTTTTCAGCAATGTCACAGCAGGGGACAACATAAATTGGATTCAGACCCTACACCAATGTAAGGAGTCAAACCAGGACTTCCTAATGATGAGCGAACGTGTCGACCACTCGGCTACACCATCAAAACGTCTGGTTCTTTTAATATTTTCCTGTTTGTCTTATTTTTAGAAGCTTTTAGATAAAGAGTTATTGTAACCTACTTGGATTGAATTGAATTGACAAACAAAACTATCCTCACGATAAAAACATATTTTTTATTACTGCAGGTAAGAAATGTCATTAGATCTCAATTTAACGATATTTCCTGAACACGATTTATCACAGAGATCTGTTCACCACTGAAGCTAAACCAGCTGATACACATGTGAAATACAGTAGCGATGATCCAAGTGGTCGGTAACCCTAGTTATAAAGTGCTATTACAATCAGCCTGCAGAGTCAGCCTAATGTTTGATAATATGTAAGAATATATTTCCGGCCACCTGACTGGTCTAGAGTAGGTTTAGAGGCGTCGACAGAAAAGCACATTTACTCCAACCCAGGTCCGACCAAAAGTCATACGGCCTCTGCGTTATTGTGTCGTAGTGATAATAAAATTACTTTTCTTGACTAAATGGACATGTTTTGGTTTTTAGAAGCTTTCTCTGGGGTAATTACATAATAAAACAATTACAGACTGGTGAATTCTGGTCAATACCAGTTTTTATGGACCTGCGAAAAGCAATATTGATCGAGGAGGGAAAAAAGATATTGACCTCATCAGCAGTTTGTGAATTGTTTAATATCGTACAAGTCGGTGACATACGTTTGATGAGTTGTTCTCTGTCATTGGAAGACAACTCGTTGAAGCCAGGCACAGACTTGATGAACTGGATGTACTGACAAACGCTTTTCTCCATTTCCCTTGCCAGGTCACATTGCAGATCCACGTTGTCGGCGGTATCATTAGATATAGTGTCCACCAAGCTGCATTCTGATGCTTTATGGGTCTACAATGAAAGAAAATAATGACCACGTTTCATGATGGTCATCTGTCAAGATTAAAATTCTCAGTGTGTGACAGATCCCTTTGAATGTTAACCGTATGGAATCTTCATCGTCCTGGGCGTTAATCATACAGTAAATCCTTCCTTCCTTCCTTCATTCATTCATTCATATCAAAACGAGGTGAATCATCAAAATTCATCCTAACACATCAAGGCAGGCACGTGGGCATGCAACACAAAGGACTTGGCAGCAATACATTTACAGTCACTGGTCTTAATATTATAAGAAAGGAAAGAGGTAAAACAAGGTCAACACTCCAAGTGTGTTTCGGGTTCACTGTGTATAACTTCAGTCAAACTAGACACTCGTTCCTAGATGAGTCATTTATCTCATTCATCTACAACATGAAATATAGATCACAATCATTGAAACCATGGTTTGAGAGCCGGGTCTTCAAAACACAAATCGTGGGTTTTTTCAATTCCGAGTTAGGTTTGTGCTACAAGCCCCTGCGGAGACAGGTCTAAAGGAACGTATCTTTGTTTACTAATTGGTACCCACAACTGTGTTCATAGCGTTGCAATGTCCTGGTATTGTTAAAACACTGGAGTGCTTTAAAGTAGGAAAAGCAAGGGCAGTTAACTCACGATGTACAATACGTGCAGTTCAGCTATTTCAGCATCTGTTAGATAATGCAGAGAGGGTATATACTCGGCATGTGCTGTAAGGAGCATGGCAGCCAAGCAATCCAATTCTTCATTAGCTGATACAGAACACAAGTCTTCTTTTGGAGCAGACGACCATTCGGCTCTTAGCTTTCGAACCTCAAGGGTATGTATCGTTCTTGTTTGCAGGGTGTAACGCCCAATACGAATATCTGCAATAGTAACCTAATTTATAATGACGCCATGCAACCATGAACGAGGATTTTAATGGTATTTGTCGTTAGTCAATGGGATAATTTTAACGCCGGTTTAAACAATATTAAGTTTTCGGATGGGTCGTAGAGAATCCTAGAAACATTCAATAATTTATTTTGGCGATTACTCGTCGTTATTGGCAGCTAAGAAAGTTATTGTGATTAAGTCTACGGCGTACTCAACAATGGGGTAGACCAGTAAAGATAGTGAAATGTCATCTAGGTCTCATGACGTCTGCAACAGACAGACAGACAGACAGACAGACAGACAGACAGAAAGAAAGACGTTTATTCAATATTTCAGGCCATATGACAGTTAGTTTAGATTTGTACATTCCACAGTCACCTGGATATGTAATATACATACATGTATTGCTGTCTAATTTCAAAAATCATTTTCAGGAATATTGAAACGAATTTTATTTAGTTTATATTTCTTGAATTTAATAGGCTTTTTTGTTAATCTTTGTGGAGTTGAGATCACAGGGCGGTATCTGGTTCTAAGAAACTCATCCTCGGCATAGCCCTTATTACATAAATTACATAAACTATTATTTTTATCATGTATATTTCTCTTTCAAAAATTATAAAAAGTAAACTTGTGTAGTGATATTCGTAATTTACAGAATGTTCTCCGTAAAACCCTATCCTGTGGGTCGGTTACATATTTTTCAGAACAAGTAATGATACAATATTTGCATAGCGACACAGAAATTTTGAGATTTTGATATTTGGCAGTGTCAGTTTTGTGAAACTATATCAAAAGAATCTTTCCCATTATCATCCAATCTTTTTAACATTTTATAACATTGAACGGAAAATCTATTTGAATTTGTACGAAGTAACTTTATCCAATATTGACAGCCCATAACTGTGATGCAACAAAGAGACCAGTGCGACCAGTTTCTCCTAAAATAGCCTTGTTAGAGGCATATTTACCAACACCCAACATGTGTTTAAAACATAAAATATAAACATATGATTTGTTTCGATGGAATCATTAAACATGCGTTTACCTCCCTTATTTCGGAACCATATGGGAGAATTGGGGCAATTTTCTATAAAAACAAATAGAAACAACTGGGAAAGACATAAAGTTATTTTCTTTAAAGAAGTTACATACGGGGATCAAGGCTTTTGATGCTTGCGAACCTAGCTGTTTGCAGGCTGCTGATCATGATAATCTGGACGATACACAGTAGGAAATGTGTAAAGTCTGAAATGTGTAACGTCTGAAATGTGTAACGTCTGAAATGCGTAACGTCTGAAATGTATAACGTCTGAAATGTATAACGTCTGAAACGTGTAACGTCTGAAATGTATAACGTCTGAAACGTGTAACGTCTGAAATGTGTAACGTCTGAAACGTGTACCGTCTGAAATGTGTACCGTCTGAAACGTGTAACGTCTGAAACGCGTAACGTCTGAAACGTAACCTCAAGATGTTGATGACACATATATAGAAGCAAGACTTGTCTGTATCGTCAGTTATTATGGTCTGGTATAGTAAACGTCTTGATTCACTGAGCTCGTTGGAGTGGTTATGTGTGTAGCCTAGTGGTTAAGGTGTTCGTTTGTCACGCCAAAGACCCGTGTTCGATAGGTATAATGTGTGAAGCCCATTTCTGGTGCCCTCCGCTCTGATATTGCAGAAATATTGCTAAAACCCGACGTAAAACCCAATTCACTCACTCACTGACCTTGTTTGGACATGCCTACAGCAACACACTTCTTAAATCTGCAGTGGGAACAGCATCTTCTATTGCGAGTCAGGTCACAGTTCCCACTTTGTCGACACGTGTAGGGGTTTTCTTGCATGCTGTTACGTCGATAGAACCCCTGTACAACAAGAAACATTCCATGGCATCACGTTCATGATCCTAGATGCACCTGAGTAGAGTATATAAAACATTTCTTGGATCCGCTCGTATGAAATACGTTCGCTCCTTAAAGATATATAGTCTGGTTCATAATTATTGAGAATTTTTCTTCTTACTTTGAGCTATCCTAACACCTCAACTGATTCACTGATACTTAAAACTAAGTTATGGTATAAGGGAGGTAACTCATCTTGGCCTACTGAGTATAGTACAATTAGAGTTACCTCCCCTGAATTTGTAGCAGACGTCATTTTCCTCAGCACTGTCAACAATGTCTGCTGAAGATAAAAGAAGGTTGATTTTTGAGTTGTGTAATCAAGGAATTGATGATGTAAATACACTGGCAGAGAGAACAGGAACTCCTCTTTCTACCGTGTATAGGATTAGGAAGAATTTTAAAGAGGGAAAGGTTTTTGGGCACCAGAAAGGAGCAGGGAGACCCAGAAAATTGGACTTCTCAGATCGCGTCCGGCTGGGACTTTTAGCGTCTAAAAAGCAAAGGGCAAGCATCTCCAACATCAGGTATGAAATGATAGAAAGGGGATCAACAGTTGTATCAAAATCTACAGTTAGAAGAAATTTGATTGATCTTGGATGGGAGAAAAAGACTGGAATTCCTTCTCCTCTCATGAAACAAGAACATAAAGACAGGCGTGTTAAGTGGTGTTTGGCACATGAAAACTTTGACTGGGAAAATGTGATTTTTACTGATGAAAGCTCAATATGGGTATATCCCAATAATGTGAAAATATGGACAAAGTCTGCGTCAGCACCGTTGTATCGACGACCTAAATACAGATCAAAATGTTTCATGTATGGGGAGGGATATCCTTATTAGGAACGACCCCACTGTGTGTGTTTGAGGGAAATCTGACATGTCAACGCTTCACTAACATATTAGATATATTCTCCTTCCAAGTGCACATGTGTTTTATGGAAATGACTGGATTTTGCAGCAAGATAATGATCCTAAACACACTGCAAAACATGCCAAGCAGTGGTTTCAGGAGAAAAATGTGACTGCATTACCATTTCCTGCATATAGTCCTGACTTAAATCCCATTGAGAACATTTGGGGGATGATGAAGGAATGTGTGAATCAAAAGGGGTTGACAAAAATTGAAGACATGAAGAGAGAAGTGGTCCGATACTGGGACAGCATAACTCACGAGACACTAACCTCTCTGATAGGAAGTATGCCTACCCGTCTTAGACTGTGCCGTGAAGCTCAAGGAGACTTGATAAAATATTAAATTGTTACCTACACAACATGAAAAGGTCAGTTCACTTTCACAATACATTCAATTTCATCTGATTTGTTCTCGTTTAATAATATGAAATGCTTTAGCTATTCTCAATAATTTTGAACCATACTGTACCATCCATCTGTGCCTATGAAATACATCGAGTCATCAGCGAACAAATAATCTCTCTACAGATATGTATTATATCAACACAAGCAGATACAACTACAACATTTTACCTTTGTCAGCGAGTGTTGATATAATCAAGAGTAAGATGCTATTTATCATCAAAACTCATCCTTCATTGGTTTTCAATGAAAAATGTTCATCTCTCAACACTGAACTTCTATTAGACTTGCAGGTCAACAATGTCATCGCCTTGTGACGTCATCAAGTGATAGCACTGTCAGGGCACTGTATAATATCTACTGCCAAAATGATATCTCCTGGGATATCTGATATAATTCGATCCATCCGCTCCTAAATGGCATGTTCGAGTCATCCGTGCCTACGAGGTAATGCATTCGACCCATCCGTTCTTTAAACATATATTCGATCCATCTGAGCGTAAACAATGCATTCATCCCATTCGATCCTTTAAGATGTATTCGATCCGCCTTGGAATAGATAATAAATTCGACCCGACCTTGAAGATGTATTCGATCCTTTACCGAACAAATAATACATTCAACCCATCCGCGGGTATATTTGATCAGTTGTGCCAATCCACACCTGAGACAACTACCAGATCAGTCGCTGATCTACTCAGTAGACAAAGAAACTCTTCTCAGTCTTGGTCTGTTCTAAGGTCAAGGCAGTGGTTTTCTCACAGGTTAAGAGGTACTCCTGAAAAAGGTTAACTATGACACATTTTCATCTTAAACGAAATAAAAGTGCTGAAAATGACATTTGTAAATGTCGCCATTTTTACACATTATGATTTCGCGATTCACAGCGCTACTTTGGTGCGTGTTTTGTAAAATTTCAAAAATTACATGAAATTACCAATGGTAATTCTGAAATGTCCCCGATAAAACTGGAATCGGATGGCATGTTTACGAAAACACAGGAACTCGAACAAGAACACAAAAGAGGAAGTGAGCTACTGTTTACAAAATCACATCTGTCGAAGGCCATGAGCCATGAGACGTCTATTACATTACGTATATATCACACTCACCACCGAATTCCTACACGATAGAATCAACGCAAATAACCTCTTTCACCAATACCAAGGCCCCAGATGAAATCAAAACATATTGGATGTGAAAACAAATGCTGTGCTGGTAAGCTGCGTTTGTTGAAAAGGCAGCAATAAAAAAATCCGGTATTCATACTGTGTAACATTTCCACAATATCCAGACATCCATTCGTCTGTTCCGTCTAAAACAAACTTTGCCTACACTATATGTGTATTTTCCCTTTGGCTTCTACAGTTACGATATATCATATAATTACCGTGTCCGGTCAGACAATCTATAGTGACCAACACCATGAGCATCAGTCTACTTAACTGGGATACGATGAAATGTGCCAACCATGTCCCATATCATAACATAGACTTAAGACAGTCGTAAGGTGATCGTAACTTCCATACCATACGCTTATGAAAGTCGCAGCACTAAGGTGATAGCAACTCCTATACCATAACATAGATTTACAACAGTCGCAGCACTAAGGTGATAGCAACTCCCATACCATAACATAGACTTACAACAGTCACAGCACTAAGGCGATCGCAACTCCCATACCATAACATAGATTTACAACAGTCGCAGCACTAAGGTGATTGCAACTACCATACCACAACATAGACTTACGACAGTCGCAGCACTAAGGTGATCGCAACTCCCATACCATAACATAGACTTACAACAGTCGCAGCACTAAGGTGATCGCAACTCCCATACCATAACATAGACTTACAACAGTCGCAGCACTAAGGTGATCATAACTACCATATCATAAGACAAACTGACGACAGTCGCAATATTAAGATGTCGTAGCTTCCATACCGTAATACAGACTTACGACAGCCAGAACACGAAGGTTGTTATCGATAACAATAGTTTTTACCTTGCAAGCTTCACATGTGACAATCCCATAGTGTATTCCTGATGCTGGGCTTTGGCACACTTTGCATGGAGGCAGGTAGGCTGGTTTCACTGGCGCATTGGTGGGCTTGTTTCTTACTCCTTTCTGTTTGGTTGAGTCTGAAATAACATTGATGGGCTTGAGTGAATGTTGCTTAGCGTCGCTGTTGGCAGTAATCTTTCACATGACAGTCGTCTTGAGAAGTGTACACCAGCTCAACCTACTACCGATATGAATATGACGTTTTAATAACACAGTCACGTTTTAATAACATTTACAGTTTAGGTAGCATTTCATATCAAATGCTTGTATACTTTTTCCATGTCATCATAGTCATAAGTCTTTCATATATTTTCTGTAAGAAAATGAAAGTCACAGATACTTATAGAAGGCATGGCACGTCACAGATGTGTCTAGAAGGCATGGCATGTCTCAAATGTGTCTAGAAGGCATGGCAAGTCACAGATATTTATAGAAGGCATGGCAAGTAACAGAAGTGTCTAGAAGGCATGGCATGTCTCAAATGTGTCTAGAAGGCATGGCATGTCTCAAATGTGTCTAGAAGGCATGGTATATCACAGATATTTCAAGTAGCCGTGGTAAGTCACAGATATTTATAGAAGGCATGGCAAGTCACAGATATTTATAGAAGGCATGACATGTCACAGATATTTCAAGAAGATATCGCAAGTCACAGATATCTCTAGAAGGTACCGCAAGTCAAGGTTACTTCCACATGGCGTCGCAAGTCAAATATACTCTTCCAAAACGTAGGGGAACTGTACTTTCAATGTACGATTGTCGAAATTGGGAGATATATGGGATTGAATCAATGTTGATACATTAATAATGGATGTTTTGAGAATGCATCACCATATGGAGTTCATTCAAAGCAAAGGTGTTCGTTCAGTTATCCGCCTTGTTAGGTGACTGGGATATGACATGAAAATTTCAGGTTTACAATTTTCAGTGAGTAGTGTGTGATTTGACCCTAAAAGCCCTGACCATGCACAAATGCAAGAAAATTACTGGAAAAAATGGTCTACAGTGATTTATCGACATGCCTGAAAAAGATTCATGATGACACCCCATGCACGTGTAGGAGGCTCCCACGTTGTGCACGTGCTTCCCATGCATTGTGTTTGCGTGTGGTGATAACGTGAAATGATGCTGAATACACAAGATGGATGTCATTGTAACGTTTCTTGATAGGATTTCTTTCGACCAGACTTCAGAGTTCAGGTTCCCCTACTTTTATTGAAGAATGATATTTTTATAGGGCATGGTAAGCTTTCATGTCCCAAACTGATACCATTACTGATTTCATCTTTGAAAATATACTATGTCAACTAGATTGCCTTCAGTTCTGCTCTGATTATGAACAACGGATTCAGGCTGGCGATTTAATTGCATCCGGTAAATGGTTTTTATATACGTGTACACCTCCTAATATAGCAATGAACAATACATACTCGTACGTACGCACGAATGAGTATTTTTTTCGTACGTACCTTCACTGATGTCGTAACTTGTCATGTAATTTATCTCATTGTAGCCGTCACAATTTACACCAGAACATGCTGTCACAGTGAATAACTGCTCACCTTTCACTCTAGCCCCGAGAAACGTGGTATAACGCTTTTACATTAACAGGTAATGTGTCTTAACTGTCAAAAAAATAATATATTCGAGAGTTTATCATGACTGAAGCTGCTCGTTAAAGCTCACAAGCGCAGATAAAAGCGGTTAAAGATGTGCTGTTAAACCCGTTTGATGGTATTACAGGTTGATCCGTGTATCTGAACCAACATAATGAGCGACTGGAAGAATAACGGACTGACAGCAAAGGGGAATGCAAAACTGGTGGTCGTGGGAGACTGGGATCCTTGCTCTGGGACATACAGGAGACTCATCACGTCTTCATTGGCATGGACAAACAGCCTTTCACATCATTAAAATGTATTCAAACTATAAAAACCATTAACTAACTCTCTCTCTCTCTCTCTCTCTCTCTCACTTTCAGCAATATTCCAGCTATAGGCGGCAGTCTGTAAATAATCGTGCCTGGATCAGATAATCCAGTGATTAAGCATGAATCCACGGATCTGGGATAGGATGACGTGTATCAGACAAGTCTGACCACCAAATTCCGTTAGTCGCCTCTTAAGAAACGCATGGGTAACTGAAGACCAGTTCTAACCCGGGACCTCACAGGTCTTTGCGAAAGAAGACTTACATGTAGGATACATGGCAAACAAACAACTTGCAGAGGATCCATGGTAAAGCATGTGGTTTATACTAGCTGTTTCGCAAACAAATCTTTCATCAAACATTAATATGGTCATTGATTTGCACCCTGATTGTTAATGTAATTTTTTCAATGATGAAGAATGAAATGTGCGTTTCAAGATAAAAATGAATAACATATCCGCTTTCGTGTAGGTCTTCTGTCAAGCTTCGACAATGACAACGATCCTGGTAAATGCATATCAATCAATGTGATTTCTGTTTCATACATTAGAATTTGAGACACATCACTGAAAATTTGATCTTTTCCATATTAGTTCTTCTGGACATGGATCATATTCCTAGGAAATCACCATGGTTACATAGATGATATTTTGCATGCATTGTGTTATGTGGTATTAGAAAATGTTGACAATATGTGTGAAGGCATACATAACGTGGCTATGAGATAACGGTCAGTTAGTGACTTCGAGCGGCCTTCCCTATTTGTCTGAAGTGATACACTGGGACAGGCTAACTGGAAATCCGGTTGGAATACAAACTGAAATCGACGATTATCCTCTAGCTTCTATTCGCGTTTATGGTTCCGGGAAGTGGTTAAGACGTTTTCTAGTTAGACCCGGGTTCGAGTCAATAAATAAGTAGCATGCCCACTGCTGATAATATTGCTGGAATATTTCTTAAAGCGGCGTAAAACCATACTCAACACACACTCACTCTATTAGTGTTTCAATGTTAAACAGATCATGTGCCAAATGGACCAAACAGTTTCCGGATATTTCGGAGTACACTGACGAAATAATTCGTCACTGGTCACAAATACACTGGTGGTATAACGCATAATTCTGTTAATCATTGATCTCGTGTTTGACAATCGTAAATTGAAAACCTGAAGTCTGATATCTAGTGTTAGGAGTCCCTGTTTATGCTATACAGAGGGCTTTATCCCTTGTATGTTTCAGGACGTGGTTAACCATATCACAAAAAAGACATTTTTCGGGAACATCTGTGGGTACAAGGATGACCCCATTACATGCTAAATACTCTATTATTACTTACCCACAATAATTTGCATTGTTTATTGTCTCATTCAGCGATACAATGGACCGTACGATTACATGCAAGCCTGTCCATCCGATCCCATCAGTCGCCCCTTACGACACGGATGGGTTGCTGAATATCAATTCTAAAAAGGATCTTCACGAAGGTGAATTATATGTAATCGTGAGCATGCTTGATCCAGATTTGTCTACATGTCATATGCTTTGGATAAGCCAAGAACTACTTATGGACATTTCCATGAAAATCCGAGGATGATGTGGAAGAATGTGACACTGTTTATAATGTGAGATATACAAACACTTCAACAACAAAGTTGTCACAATTTCGGTAAGCAAAGATTATTTGTATTGATTCATACTCATATATTTCACGTCAAACGGTATCATTTTCTTTGTTTTGGGGAGTTTCCCAATAAACTGGAAGAGCCTAAAATCCCCTGGTAGATTGTTCTGTGGTAACAGCGTTTCGAACAAAGCGTACGTTTGAGCGCTGTAGATTGTTTATTCATGACATTAAACTTGCCAATGAAATCTGCATCAATGGGTTCCTTGCACATGCTTGGATGCAAATGATTTAATAAAATAACAAAGAATTTGGTTAACCTACTAACTGTCCTTTGTGAAGAGGATAGACAACAAAATCTGTATGGTAATGTACATGTTCATTTGAACAATGAATATATCTACACGTTTCAACCCAAGAACTAAGAAAGCGTGTAACACTGATTAATTTCTAATTAACGTGGGTTAAACAGGTTCTTTAGGATCTGGAATGGGATGTGTTGCTTTTATTGAAATTGAAATAACAAAATGAAAAGTCGATCTAAAAAAACAACTGTGAAGCAAGTTGTAAGTGAATAAAACCTTACGACATACGCAAGTAAGTTAAAAACTGTTAACTGAGTAGCGACATGAATTTACTAACTACAAACTCACTTGGTCGCAGACATCCTCTGCCGGTGTTTGTGATGACTAAGGGAAATTGGTCCATACAGAAGGAATGCAGGTTCCATCTAACCTTAGAGAAACACAGCTAACATCTGATGTTGAGATAAGCAAACGGTTCGTGTGGATATTAATTCGCACATGCGCATGTATATATACGTCAAGTGGGATTAGTAAGTAAAGATGATACGGATTCCAAACAAAACACGTGGTGCTCCATTTTTGAGGCAGTGAAAATTTTCTCTTAATATGCATTTGTGAATTTGAAATGTTGAACATCAAAGTTCCTGTTATAACGTATAATTGTCACTTATGATGCATATATAGCGGTTGATATGACATGTATATCTATTTAACGAACAGAGTGAGACTGTTCAGCGTAAGGGTCACTGTGACATTCCGTTCAGACTTCATTTGCATACGACACAAGATATTCCGGAGAACGACTTCAGTACGTCTGTACTCCTCCCTATCGTCATGTGATTAAATGGTCAGATTAGTATGTCAGATAAAAGAATGAAATCTTTGCATTTTGTGTTTAGGTGAAGTCTATGTACACAGGCCCTCGCGTCTTTGGGAGGACTGAAGATATGAAAACATGAGATGACCCCCCAACAGGAAATACTTCACAGTGAGTGCGTGAGTGAGTGAGTAAGTTTGGTTTTACGCCGCACTCAGCAATATTCCAGTTATATGGCGTCGGTCCGTAAATAATCGAGTCTGGACCAGACAATCCAGTGATTAACAACATGAGCATCGATCTGAGCAATTGGGAACCGATGACATGTGTTAACCAAGTCAGCGAGCCTGACCACCCGATCCCGTTAGTCACCCGTTAGTTACAAGCATAGTCGCCTTTTATAGCAAGCATGAGTTGCTGAAGGCCTATTCTATCCCGGACCTTCACGGGCCTTACAGTGCACTAAATCATAACTTATATCTATTCTACTGTGAGCCCATATCTAGTGTCCCCCGCAGTAGTCTTGCTGGAATATTGCAAAAAGTGGCGCAAAAACCACACTCACCCGCTCGCTACATCTGCACGCAGAGAGTATACTTGGTATTTAACCTGAGACGACACTTTGCAACAAACTCTGAATCGCCGGTAGCATGTGTGGTGTCTTTTCGGCGGGTGATCGATGCTCGTGATCTCATTCACTAGGTTGTTGGGTACCGTCTTGATTAAAAGAGCGCCGAGGCAGAACATATAGCTGGAAATTGATGTACGACTTTGAACAATATATAACCATACCTGTTTCTACTTCTTCTAAGTCCGTATATGAATCGCTAATTCCCATGCCCCAAATGTATCGTCATTTCGCTCGAATTGCGCAGATCGATGTTCATGCTGTTGGTCATTGGACTGTCTCGTCTAGAGTCGATTATTTACAGGTCGTCGCCATGTAGCTGGAATCTTGCTGCTGAAGACTGCTGAATGTGACATGAGCAATACCTGCGTGAGAGTTGGTTGGAATGAAGGTGTTTAGGTTGAACCCCTTGCTGGCATGCTCCAAGATCCTGCAGACTGCTGATTATTTGAGATGGTTCAGTACAGCGCTGGTCAGCGTCTCCCTCCAAATAAGAAGATATATCAGTATCTTCAGAGTAAGAAAGTGAGTATGGTTTTATGCTGTTCTTTTAGCAATATTGCAACTACACACGGCGGGAGACACCAGACATGGGGCTCACACCTTGTACACAAGTGGGGAATAAAACCCAGGTCTTCGGCGTGACGAGCGAACTTTTAATCACTTGACCGCCCCGCCACCCCCACGTTGGGGAGATAACTGTGTTTGACTACTTGGAAAGGGAATCGTACTCTCTTAAACTGAGCCTGACAATGTCAGTTATTGTTGATTATAGTGATGCATTTAACAACATTCACGTATATTTGTCATTCTGAAACATGAAATGTTCGGTGTTGTATTGCCATGTACATCCTTGTGTCATATTGTAAATCCAGTGTTTATTAAAGTGACCATAAGCGTACGCTAAGAGTCTATGTGCAGTAGGTTGCGCATCGCCATATGTTGTTGAAAGGCGAAACACTAGCAAATGAAAATCGTATCAACCAGGCTAGAAATAGAAAATCTGCACACGACATGATAGTGACACTACCGAGTCTCGGGGCAGACAGTTGTACAGAATTCAGAGTCACTCCAGAATTTGCAGTACCATAGAAAACAGAAGTTGCAATCCTGCTAAAACAGGAATATTTATATTCTTTGTTTAGTTTAAAAAGACAATACGTCCATCTTAACGCTTGTTGCCATCCTGCTAAAACTGCCATGCATATATACCGAGGGAAAAAAATAAGGGATCACGTGAAAGCACACGTGTTCCCGTATTTTGGTCTATTTTTGCACAAGATATGTGATAACAAAGCTTGTGAAGAAACTTGGAAAAATACAAGAACACTGGTCCTTTCATGTGATCCCTTATAAACCTTATATTTTAAGAATACACGCAGACATTCTATCTTTGTTACAACACAACTAAGAGCAGTCAACTATTGGGTAACGTTATTATGTATGAATGCTTATAGATACCCATATCAATGTTATCGCATGTTAAAACAACTAGATGATAAAGGTAAGAACAGCTGGGTGTCTGATATCAGAAATATTCTTTTTAAGTGTGTGTTTTCTTATGTTTGGATGTCGGTGATATAAAGCTGTTTAATTCAATTTTTAAACAAAGACTAATAGACATATTTTCCAAGATTGGCATGCTGATGTACATTCATCTGAATATCTTTCCCATCATGCTTTTGTAAAATCGTTACTGGAGCAGAAAAATTACAGAAAAATATATAACTGTATTACATTACAAATCTTTGAGAAGAGCTTTCTGTAAATTCAGAATCTCCATGCATGATTTCAGTGTACAATCTGAACGTAAATGTGAAAATTTATATCCAAATGAAATTTTATGTGTAAATTGTAATTATGGCAATCAGGTCGAGGATGAATATCATGTGTTACTTGCACTACCGAGATCTGCGAAAGAAATATCTTCCAAGCTTATGTATAAGGATCAACATTCTATGACAAATCTTTTAAATTCTAAGAATGAAGATGTTATTATCTCCGTTGCACGTTTTCTGAAAAATGTGTTTATTTTTAGAGGTAAAACGTGATAAGTATGCAAATGAGAAAAACATGTAAATGTACTATGGGTCGTTTGGCCTAAATACTGAATAAACTGTCTGTCTGTCTGTCTGTTTGTCTGTCTGTGATCCCTTATATTTTCCCCTCAGTATATGTCCCTGAGGCGTATTGCGTAAATGCAAAATGTCCATTTTGATCGTAAGTTATATAATGATGCTAGAAATAGATTTATTAATCCTTTTTGGGGTGATAACGTCAGCAAACAAAACTTAATGCATATACTTAACAATAACGATAAAAAATGTTTAAATGTATACATAAAACTAGACCTTCAACTCTGAAAACATGAACCTGTCATATTTATGTGCGCTTATTTCAACTCATTTATCTTGTATTAGGGGCCATTGGCCTTTATGCTGACTAACCTATCGGTATCCCTGTCTGTCTGTCTGTCTAAATAAATAAATAAATAAAATATTTATTAAAATGATTGCATGCGTTCACGAAGCACGTACGGTAGGAGGCACAGCGCCATATATTGTTGAAAGGTTGACTACAGTTTATCTAGTACAATCACGTGCTTTCTATTTTGGTATATTACAAATCCAACTTGACTTGAAATAAGTCTATGAATAATTCCTATATTTTTTACCGATTTATATTTTAGCATCAACCAGGCACTTATCAACATACTAGATGCCCACAGTCTGAAACCAGGCGACCCTGAGCACAGCCACATACAGTCCCGCCAGGCTGCTTTTAAACCTGTTTAAGGTCAACTTCATGAGATCTAACGGAGAACGCTCCCTACTGCCTTTAGAACATGCCGCGTCATGTCCTGTGTGAACTCACATGACTGTCTTTACAACCATTCGTGCATACATTAACATAATCTGTTCCTGTATATAACGCTATATGACCTTTCGTTAACATAGTCCATCTATTCTGAACAATGGCGATTATCGATATTGAAACAAAATCGTGGTGTGCACATTTTGTTAATCCGTGCTGGTCTTCTTTCACGGTTAATATCGAAGATCATAATAGAAATTGATGCAACTTAAAAAATTAGTTTAGGCATAGTTTTTGCGTAGCTTACATATGGTAACCAGAAACCGTGCAATCATACTAGTACACCTCAACGTCCAAGGGAAGCGTGCAAGAGAGAAACTTGGAACTTATGACCTGTTCCTGAAAGTGGTTCTACAGCCGAGTAGCTTTGGACCATTCCACATGGTCGGTATATAAAATATAAAGAAAACGAAACAAAAAGACATGTCACAAGTGTTGGTATTGGCATACAAACTACGATACATCATATTACTAAAACTTTAGTCACGACTGATATTGCAAAGTATAGTCGATACGAATCCCGATTCAAAGGTGGCGATATGTATCACGATACTGAAATCCTTAATTCTAACACTATCTATAAAACACCTTCAGATCAAAACAAAACCATTTTAAAATATTTTATAACATTCCGCCAGTGTTTTTTTAAACATTCGGAAACTAGATCATTAAGGTTATACACAGACTTTGTGAATGTCAATGAAAAGCGATCGCTATGTTTGGCACAGTTCCTGACGCAAGAATGTTCGAAAAACCTATGACGGGACAATACGTACGCATTTATTCTAATTGACAGATATCACAGTAAAACATCGATATATCGTGACCCATTTGAAGTATCGTGTCGGGATATACGACAATGTAAAACTGTGTATTGATTCACTGTATCGGCAGCCCATGAATCCATACATCGATGCGAATCGATGAATCGCCACACCACTACATACTACAGAGACTCGGGCATAGGTAGTTCTGCAAAAAACGTTTAGTTTCATTTTCTGTATAATTAAGACAGATAACCAGACTCTTTCCCAACAATGGGAAGAAATTTTGTTGCTCCACCTATTACTGAGTTAATAAACTAAACTCACAAAAAGGCAAAACCACACAGTACGATTAGATGGAGTGTCACGTATTTGACGTCATACCATCAGGATAATCTTGACGAGCAGATCAGACTCCAAGAACAGATATGACTGCTTCTGATACAGCAAAGTTCAAGTCTGACCATTCAGCAGTATATACTTACACACACAAGTACAAACCTATTGCAACACCTAGGATTCCTAACCTCCATATAACCATGTATATTGATATCATTATGATGTTTGTTTATATGATTGTTTTGACACATTGGACACCCTCCATTCAATTTAGACATGAAGCGTCCTTCATTCAGTTTAGATATGAAACTGTAATAATCAGTGGCTGGCATCTGGTACACACATGTACCCGTCATTAATTTAAGATCAAATTTCAGTAAACTGTTACAATCCCTTGCATTGGAAAATCAGTCATTTCTATACTTATAAACACATATATATGAGTTCTTCAACTGGCAAGTTATTATGGAAGCTGTCATGTCACTGAAGGTGACTGTGTGAGTGACTGGTTGGCAAGCATTGACCGACTATCAACAAACTGACCAGAAAGCATAAGCAAGCCACTGGCCATAAGGGTCATCGGCGTTCAGGTCAAGCAAACCCTTTATCAGAATCACAATGCTTTTTTCGTTTGTGACAAGTGGCGTTTGCCCCAAAACGGTCCGAAATCGCTCCAAATCAGTCTGATAAAATGTCAGACGACCTACCTCCGACTTCCTTTGGTCAAGCTCGACGTCACTGGAATTTGAGGTCATGGAGAGATGTCCACTTGTCGGACGAACATGGTTGTTGTAGCCCTTGGCGATGGCCATCTTCTGACAAGAAGGACAAGTTTCGTGAACGACAATGCTAGGTCTCATCGTGCACGTGTCAATGCTGATTTCTTAAGTCTAGAGGTGGCGGCACAAGGATTCCTGATCATGTCTGGGAATGAAAAACAGGATGTGTTGCGATACAAATGTTTGCTTTGTATGTAAGCATGGATAATTATCAGTGAAATCGTCTGCCCAGTCTCAAAAAGGTCTCAGGGCAACAGTGTGTCATGAGTGAATTTTGAATATCAAAATTATATTATTCCTGTAAGGTCTTTGTAAAAATACCTCATTCACAATAAGTATATTAAGAGAGTAATTTGCATTCAGAAGATTAAAAGGATGTTTTTGTGTTTAGAAGATATACTGATGAATGAACACATATTACAAGAGTACCTTTTTCAATTCCAACAGTGTAATCAGTGTGTGAAATGGCCCGCTAGCCCGTGACAAGTAAAAGTCCAACCGGGCTAGCGAATCTCCACAGTCACATAGTTTACTCTCTCCGACTTGTTAAGGTATAATACATCAAATCATGGAAGATTATGGTCAGATAAAAATGTTCATAATATTAGCAGCTTATTCTTATCTATCTTTGTAATATTGTGCTTAGTTTCGACATTCAAATCTCGGGGTAGTGAGTTACTTTGTGGGCTGCTAACTTTCAGTCATACCTGTCACGGCTGGCTAGCAAAAGCTGGAAACTCTTTTGCTCACTGAGTGTAATACAAAGCCTGCAAAGAAAAATGGAAACATAGGAACACTTCGACACTTGATTGGCATTCTCTATGTCCATAGGAACACTTCGACACTTGATTGGCATTCTCTATGTCCATAGGAACACTTAGACACCTGGCTGGCATTTTCTATGTCCATAGGAACACTTAGACACTTGACTGGCATTCTCTATGTCCATAGGGACACTTGTAATTTCATGTGTCCGTTAGAACATATTCACTTGAGAAATTCAAAAATATTATAATAATGTTAAGGTTCGTTTGGAACTTTAGGTAACTCTGTGACCTCTGTATGTACTACGCCCGACTGATTCGGCGAACTTCAGGTCGAGATGTTCTTCCGGTCGGCTAAAGATTTATATACACATGCACAAAACTATCGCAACACATATTATTTATGTATACACTGCAGTCTAAGTAAACTTAGTCTCAGTGTATTTCGTTACACTCCACCACTGAGTCGAACAAAACCTAGTTGAAGGTCGCGTCAGGTAACCTTTGAGCGACCAATGACCGTTCAACCAAACGCGAGACGGTTAAATAGATTTAATTAAGACAACGGCTACTATTCAGGGATCGGAGGAACTGTCAAAATATTCATGTCACTGACACAGATCTCTCCAAAAACAAAAATCTGCATGTAACACAGTTATTTGACCTGCAGTATATATGCTTTGGGGTTTCTTTTGACACGGTTACCATTAGCTAATATTTCCGCAAGATAACATCCTTGAATATTGCCCTAGACACTATTTTCAGCGACTGTTTACTCATCGTTGTCATGGTTGTGCGTACGCCGTGTGCATCACCCGGAAGCGAGCGTAAGCTAAATAGCATTCGGAATCGTTCGGGTACGAACCTTTTCGCGATAACAAGTTCAAAAGGTATGTGCGAATGTGCACTTTCGCGATTTGGTAAGCTGTGTTCTGATTGGTCAATCTCAAAGGTAACCTGACGCGACCTCCCATAAGGTTTTGATAGACTTAGTAGTGGAGTGTAACGAAAAGTACTGAGGATAAGTTTACTTAGACTGATATAAACTGATGTTATCACGTGTGATTGCATGACTATTTTGATCCTTTCGGGGAACCATGCATTGATTTTAGATATGCATGTGCTTCATTAATCAAACTTGACATTAAATATCATTTGCTATTTCCTGAACATATCTGTGCCTTCAGAACATATTCTTTTGGGAAATGGTTTCTTACCTCCTTCAGAAATAGTATAATTAAGTAGAATTATGTATGGAAATTTATGTATCCCTCTTATATTTATGTACTACGCTTGATAGCTTTATAATCATTTATCTTAGAGAGATTGACAAGCATGCAACGCTCTGAATATGTGGCATAAATATAATTCATCTTATATCTGTACTATGGTCCATGTGGCCCGAGTTATGAAACACACTCATACTTTCCTCAACATTAATTTAACTAAAAATCGACACTTGGAGAACCAGCAATTAATTATCATCTGACGCAACAAGGGCGACACCGTATGCAGACAATGATATACCTATGATAGAGCGGTCTAGCGCAAAACAGAAGTTCAGCTTTTCGTGTTTTCAGCCAAATAAAAGTTAAAGAGTGTTGGTGACAGCACATGACCCTGTTGCAGTCCTGACATCACAGGAAGCAATTATTAACCGGACACTTGACCAAAATATGGACGTCATAGAGATCTGACGACAATTTCGGAGAGACACTGTATCATCGACAACCAAGAGTGAGTGAGTGAGTAAATCTAGTTTTACGCCCGTGAGGTTTTGTACCCATGTGGGGAATTGAACCCGGTTCACCCGGGTCTTAAACGTGAAAAGCGGACGCTTTAACCACTAGGCTACACCCACCGTCCATCTGCAGCCAAGATCGCTGATTACGAGCCATTGACGTTCACACGGGACACTCACTGCATATCTGCACAGACATGTTGTATCTGTAGGCGAGTTGCAGGAATCTGAGCAAGAATGCACGGGTCGGACAAGTGACGACTAATGTCCAAAGGCGAGTTGTGTGTCGATGACAAAGTGGGGCCTCATCAGATGTTGTACGTTGACAAAATAGCGGGGAAGTGTGGATGTAGGGAGCAATCGCTTGCAGGTTGTGTTCATGCCAAGGTCACCTGGACAGGTGCGCCTTTTGACTGGGAGATCGCATGTCCGCTTGTTGTCTCCTTCTGAAAGCACCTGTTGCTATTCTTTTTGTCGGTATGGCATCGCATGTGTGCTAACGATTTAATCTGCAATATAAGTACTGCACTCAGACATCATCAGTTTGCGTCTTTCTCAACAGATGTCAGTTGAGGTTAGTTTTGTAGGTTGAGAATACATATGTGTTTTGTGTGTGTGGTTTTTTTTTGTTTTTTTCTTTGGTTGTTTGTGACATTTTGAATGTGACGTTGATTGACAATTTCACTGACACTTCCGTCAGGGAACTGAAGGTTTTGTACTTCATTATACCGATATTCTGTTGAGTTATGCCTGTATGTGAACTGCATTATTTATTGTTGTTTTAAAAATAAAAATCAGTGCGGGTTCGGGTGTTCCTAGCACAGTCAGACTGGTACGACTCATCAACATCTCTGTGTCCTTGCCCCTCCACACGTGTCTTATACAGCGAATGGGACTTCTCCCAGGAAGAGCTGCTTAGGCGAACCCACCAAGAACTTTGGTGTACAAGGTGTACATATACTTTAACATGTTTTTTTCTGAATGAATATGCAGTACTGATTCCAGTTATCAGTTGTTCATGCAATTACCACGGAAAAGCATAACTGCTACATAAACCTCTGCACTAATACTGGAACTTGTCACGAACTTGCAGGACAAGACAAGTAAAGGCCTGATCTTCCACAAGATGCCAACTTGAACGATCCAAACCCTGTCACGTTACAAATGAAGAGTGTTGCATTTGTCGAGCCTATAATCACCACAGTCCTACTAATATATTACGCAAAATGCATATAATTAGATAATACACATACATACATACATACATACATACATACATACATACATACATACATACATACATACATACATACATACATACATACATATATACATGTATACATACATACATGTATACATACATATATACATACATACATACATACATACATACATACATACATGTATACATCCATACATGTATACATACATACATACATACATACATACATACATACATACATACATACATCCATACATCCATACATACATGTATACATACATACATACATACATGTATACATACATACATACATACATGCATGCATGCATCCATCCATCCATACATACATACATACATACATACATACATACATCATCCATCCATCCATCCATACATACATGTATACATGTATACATACATACATACATACATACATACATACATACATACATACATACATACATACATACATACATACATACATACATACATACATACATACATACATACATACATACATACAAAGTGTGAAGTCCATTTCCGGCGTCGACCGCCGTGATATTGCTGGAAGAGCAAACAGCATCTTCTATTGCGACGCTGGTCACTGTTTCCACTTTGTGGACACGTGTTGGGGTATCTCAATGCTAGTGATAACAAAGTGGACAAATATCCTTTCACATACGGGACGGAAACGGACACATATTGAGCGAAGTCGGATCGATAAATCGCCCAAAGTATTCCAGGTCCATAGTGTTATCACATGACATGTCATATTTCACACATTGTGTTAAGATGAATACATGGTTCAGATACACAACCCTTGTTTGAGCCTCGACATAAAAATTCTCGTGGTGATCACGATGGAAAAACATGAGTTTGCCTTGTCTTACCTGTGTAATCCTTTGCCTAGTAAAAAACGATATTTTATGAAGATAATTGTTCATTTTCTTTAAAAAAATCCCCAAAAATCAATGCTTTTACCAAACCATACCTGTACAATTATGGACTTGGAATGCTTAATGTTAAATATTTACTGCTGAATGTGAACATTTAAAACGCCATTTTACGTGTCTTACATGATTCAAGGTCAATACCGAGAATAACCTCATTGTGACTGTATGACAGCCAGCACTCTCCTCCTCATACTCCTGTCAGCCGCCCGATCCTCTTAAGGGTCAATCATACGCCATTCCTCTTGTAAAGCAGCTTCCAACTGTGCCAGGCTCTGTACAGGAGGTTCCCTTTGTTGTACATGGCGACAAATCATGTCCTAGATATGCTCCAAACAAATCTGGGTTCATTCAATCGTGAGATATATCAGGGGGTGCTTAATTAAGTTCTGTATGTATATTTATAAATACTCAACCTTGAGTCATCAAATTAAGTATCAGTATATTTGGAGAGTCTGCATTTGAGGCGTGGTTGCTGTACATATCCCAGTGTGTTTATGGTAAGCCACAGCTTAAGCACACCTGTTCTAAATCTCAGAGATATTTTTTTTATTATTATTAAAAGGGAACATAATGTCATAGAACTACAATCAGTCTGTGTGTTGAGTTCTGAACTGAATTCGAAAAATAAATAAACTAAAACCCAGACAAAAGTCACTTGGTGGTCTGACTAATGATTCAGAAATAAAAATTTACTTGTGAAGGCTTGAAGACACAATAACTAAGGAATCGTAATCTCAAATATAGCATGCTCAACATTGTGAAGCCTTCTCATGCACATTCATGGCGACGTCCCACCGACAAATCGTCCATGGTGAGTGAGTTTAGTTTTACGCCGCACTCAGCAACATTCCAGCTAGTCTGTAAATAACGGAGTATGAACCAGACAATCCAGCGATCAAAATTATGATCATCGATCTGCGGAATTGGGAACCGATGACATGTGTCAACCAAGTCAGCGTACCTGACCACCCGATCCCGTTAGTCACCCCTAATAACAAGCATAGTCCCATTTTGTGACAATCATGGGTTGCCTATTCTACCCCGGATCTTCACGGATCCAGTCCATAGTATCCTACTACGTGATGGACATGACATGTTTCACACATTGTCTGTTAGATGAATACATGGTACAGATACATAATCCTTAGCGGATCAAAGTTGAATCAGCTAGAATAGCATGAGCAGCAATTTCAATTTCCGTATTTCTTTCAGGTTGACGGTTACTCATCGGGTAATATGTAGGCAGTAGCTATGACTGAAACGCGTATGATTTATTTGAGCATTAAACTAGAAGACGATCACCTATATTCAAATTAAGTCATAACACATGTCATATTCATTATCTATGGTTTTCAGACAGGCACACATCATCTTTCAATTTTAACGTGTCTAACAAACCGGTAAAGCCGTCTGGCTGCATGTCTGACCCTATCTATGTGTCTTCATTTTAGTCCAACATGCTCAGATTTTTCTTGCATGTGTGAAAGTGTCATTGTGTATTTTTTTTCAGAGTCAAGTTAAATCTACGTCGTGGCGTTTATACTGCCATGTCTCAACACTTCAGCATATATGACTGACCCACATCACGTGACATGAACCGGAGAACGTTCGCTCACGTTTCCAGTTCTTGACAATCTGAGCAAGGCTACTTGTGCAGAGAGACCATTATGAATTTGCAAACGTTCCATCTGTTTCTCATTCGAAGTTATTGCTACTATGTAGGGTGATACATGGAGGCAGTGTTTACCCACATCGTCAGTATTTGTGAGGTCATAGCCTAAAGCTCAGTCACTGGGTGAGTGAATTTGGTTTTATGCCGCTTTTAGCAATATCCTAGCGATATCATGGTGGGGGACATCAGAACTAGGCTTGTCTCACACCTCTGTATAGTAGGAGCCATTTCGTTGTTGGCTGCAACACGGTGTCAATCGCATAACCATATTGCGTTGTATATGTCCACACTGTAAAGTTAATGGAGAATGCCTGCATGCCCCACGGTGTCAAATTCTCTAGGGATGTTGAGGAAGCGGACGTTAAACGAGAATACCAACGTAAAACTATTTTTGATACATGGAAAAGAGCATCCTAAAGATCACTTTCCGTATCAAAATGTCTCAAAAGGTTTGTAAAATCGCAATAAAACCGTGAAAAACGACCTCGGATTTCCGCTTATTACGGAAACACCCGACAGTTAATGAGCAGAGGCGGTGTCACGTGACATGACGTCAAATGTGACTATAGCCGGTGGCATCCTCTTTGGTTGTGTACCCAATACCAGCTGATTTACATCGTGCAGCAAAAACTTCCAGTGAAGATGAAGAGGAAGAATCCATCGAAACGGAGGCCCCAGTTTAATTCAATTCAATTAATTTATTCCGTAGTTTGACCATGTGACCCAAAGTACATTGATTGTGACGACACAGCCATAACACGTGACAGGAAGAACATATGTACATCTTCATGAAAAGGAAAACACATGTTTCATGAAAAATAGTGATAGAAGTTATGGTTTGGGTATTTTATGTACCGAGAACAGACTTTTGAAATTGATACTATGTAATTATTTTGTTCCGAGATGCGCATACCTATCACATACAAATAATACATGGTACTCATCATCGAGAATTCCTAGATTATTACAACATAAATATATAGTGCATGCAGGAATATTTCATTGGTACAATGTTCTTAATAAATTAACTTTGACTAATGCAATGCAATAGGTAATTTTACAGAATGCACGAATCAAGGTGTTATCACTTAGTACTGTAAGGTTTTATTTCAGGTTGTAATTCTAAAGTCGAGTAATTCCTTAAAATTGTGGATGTACAAAGAGAGTCATGCCAAATCTGGGAATATATACCACGGATTCTTCATGCAAAAGTGCTGTTACACATCTGTAGTTTTCCTGCATCTTGCACTATCCAAACATATGAAACACCAGTTGTGAAAAATATGTGGCGGATATTCGAAACCCATGTATGCTTACCATTTTCATCAAGCTTTTATAGGAATAGATAACACTAGTGAGGAAGGCGGTGTAATTCAATTCTTAATATTTCAAACCCAAACTTTATAATACACCTTTGAGTAGAAACGTGAGCTCCTGACTCGGAATGGTAGGAATATTTCTCTTGCCTAAATCTGTCTTTATATTTGGAAAACAGATGAAATGGTGGCCCTTTTCATTGTTCGATGATTCCATGCATCCCCAGGCAACTGAATAAACTGTCGTACCATTTGCTAAAACGACAGAAACAACACGACCTGTATTACTGGAGCGCTTGGTCTTTTGGAAGCTAGTCACATTTGACGTCACGAGCGGAAAGGTCACGTGACTTCCAGCGGAATATGCATAATGTACATCCCAACTTGTACAAATTCATCAGCATCATCCAGAGAGAACAACAACAAACCGAAATTGTCATCAGCCAGCTTGTATCCGTTGGTCGCCAGCCCTCAAGAAAGAAAAAGTACCGAAAACTAGCGGGAGAAAGACTCTCTTGTATCGGGTGCGAAAACTCCAGACTCAGTGTCCCATCTTATTGGCCTGTGAGGCAAATGTGTTAAACTGACTCATGACGATTAGTTCAAAACAATGAAAGTGCTTTGTGATAGGTACAATACATATGTCTGTTAATTGTATTAATGCTAAATTTCTTGTTAAAAGAAAGCAAATACATTTTTTAAATGTATTTATTGTCATGACTATTAGCGCTAAACAAAGAACTATATCATGTAGAATATGTCTGTGAATTGTTTGTTGTGAAAATGAATTTATGAGATGGATTTCTGTACTTTTTCATTGCCTGATTTACACGATTGGACCAAGATCGACAAACTCACGGCAAAACTGGTGGCAGTGAGGGAATAAAATTTTGAGACGACCCACAGTGTGTCCTATTGTTCCCCCAATCAACACGCTCGACTGCATTGAAAACAATAGATGGTGGCAAAGTGAGGAGATTGTGGTTTTGCCTTTGATCACACCACGCCAAACGTTGAGTGAGTAAAGGACGTCTGATTGGACGACATGCACGGAGTCCAGCGGATTGACAGAGGTTGACATACAGGGAGGTGAACACTGGTCATTCACGATATGGAAACGAAACACATGGGTATAACTTCGTTAAATGAACCATCTAAAGTGTCAATCCATCAACTACCAACACTGCTGCTACTTTCGATTGTAATTTATTGACGGTCATATGGGGGCACTAATACGTTATCAATAATCATGTCCAAAACAATGGTTACACAGAAAAGGTCTGTGGTCCAACGTACACAAAGTTCTCAAAAAAAAAAAATTCGCTGTTCAATCCTAAGCCAACGGTAATGGTGACATCAGTATTTGGTGTACCCTCCCCTCACACGGATAACAACCCTTCTCATGCTGGAAATCAAACGCCAAAATGCGCATTATTGGAATCCTCTGCCATTCCTCATGAAGAGCCTGGGCTAATTCCTGTAGGTTTTGAACAGGTGGATCCGTTACTTGAACTTGACACCGCAGATGGTCCCATAAATGCTCAATTGGGTTGTGATCAGGGCTTCTCGCAAGCCAACGTAATCTGTCAACTGCGTTGTTCTGCAAGTATGCGATAACAGCTCTGGAACGATGGGGCCTAGCATTATCGTCCATAAATACTGGCCGACTGGCGAGGGGGGTGCGGTTATCGAAATGAGGGACAATAGCAGCTTCCTGTTGGTATCTTGACCATCGAGTGTCCCTTGAATTGTGATAAGATTCAGCTTCCAGCCATAGGAGATACCCCCTACACCTTTACAGAGTAACCACCAAAGGGTTCAGCTGCATGGATAATCCACTGTTGATAAGCCTCATTACTCCTTGTCCAAACTCGCCAACGGCCACCAGTAACTCGAAGAAGAAAACGGATCCTCCGCCATGTCATCAGATTATGGTTTTACCGTTGATTACACCACGCCAAACGTTGAGCCTTGTGTCTATCAGTGAGTACGGGACGTCTGATTGGACGAAGTGCATGGAGTCCAGCGGATTGACAGAGGTTGACATACAGGGAGGTGAACGAAGGAAGAGGTTCTATTACAGGGAATAGAACAGAGGAAGAGGTTGGAATACAGGGAGGTGAACAGAGAAAGACGTTGAAATACAGGGAGTTGCACTGACGTTGAAATACAGGGAGGTGAACAGAGAAAATGTATGCATCAGAGGAAGAGGGATGTCACAAAAGAAAGGGTACATGCTGATTAAATGATGAATCAAAGAAGAGGCGGAATCACAAAAGAGGAACGAGTGTCATACACAGGAGGATGGCATACAGATGAGGTTGAATTATGGTGTGATACACAAAACAAGTGCATGCATTATAGATGAAGAGTGTTGTCATAACAGGAAAGGGAAGAAACAGAATAAACGATTAATCACAGGGAAGAACATTCTCTTCCCACAGAGGTTACTCCTGTCATACCTTCTCATGTAATGTTACATTATTTAGGAAGATATGACAGGAGTAACCTCTGTGGGAAGAGAATGAGGGCAGAGTAAAAGGGTGCATCAAATCGGAATAGGTTGGATCATCATAGAAGAGGGTTATCACAAAAGAAAAGGGTACATGACTGAACAAACCATGGATCACAGAGGAGGTTGCAATACAGGTGGGAGAACAGAGGAAGAGTTGAAATAAAGGGGAGGGGGTCTTTAAACAGAGGAAGAGCCTGCACCGTGGAGGAAGAGGGTTGTCAATAAAAAAACATTACATGCAGAATAAAAGAGGGAGCTTAGCATGGGTACATGTCAGTGAGGATGTGCATGAGAGGAAAATACAACATTGGCAGAATACAGTTTACGTCAACCCAACCGTATGACTTCTGTTAACCCATGGTCTTTAAACTGTTCCTTTCTTATATGAACCTAAAGTGTGCCTCTCACTATATATTAGGTCATCTCTTGTTTTCCCAGAATAACTGCATTTGAGGTTTTTGTATGGAGGGACAGGTTTTACTTTTCACTGGAAAAACCTTTTCCCAGGTTTCACTTTTCGTTAGTAAGACCACTTCATATGTCTTACTTTTCCTAACTTTATTCGAACATCAACATTCAAATGATACGCAAGTGTTTGAAATCAATTAAAAAATGTAGTTCAAGATGAACTCACAATACAAACGTTTCCCACAAAGCAAGATTAGAATCACATATTTCATATCAGTAGTCGTCAGATGCTCTACTGCGCGGCCACCAGGCCTACGAACGTAAGGTGGTTAAATTATCTTTTTGTAGTCACTTTCATTAAATTAAGTTTACGCACACTTCAGTTATTGTTATGTAGCTTCATTAAATGATCATCTACAGTGTCAGTACCCTTCCTTGAAGGTATATATATGTTAGAGAAAATACTTCTCGATTTTGATAGACAATGTAAAACCATTGGGATCAATATTTCCCTCCCCCTCCGGTTTTACATTGTCTACCAAAACCTCAAAGGAGTGTTTTCTCTCATACTTCACAATTCACCTGCATGGCCCTGATGTCCTGAATAGGAGCAGGAAAAACAATAACACAAATATACCACAGTTGTTTGAAAACGACCTTAGAAAAGATATTTATTTGAAATATACATATTATGAGCAGATTAAACATACAGAGGTTACAGACACTGACACAGATGATTAGACATAGGTAGAATGGTAAATATACTCTTCTCAGGATATATACACAGTAACTGGCAACAATGTTAGGCTTGAAATTTATGGTTCTCAGGAGACATTTGAAAAGAACTCTGATCTCTCTTTTTTCTCTCCCTTTCCTGACTGGTCAGAAAGAGTGAGTATGCTTTTAGCAATATTCCAGCAATATCACGGTGGGGGACATTAGAAATGGTCTTTGAACATTTTAACCATACTGGGAATTGAACCCGAGCCTTCGGCATTACCAACCAGTGGTTAGACCACGAGGCTACCGCACAGGACGTTGGGAGGTCAGACATTTCATTGTGTGATGTCACACATTTTGTGAATTTATTCTTCTTTTATCAGAAAGGCCATTTAATACTTTGAAGTTCCTGTCTTAAAAAAAGCATGTTGTTAAAAAACAAGAAAACTTCAGTTCCTGAAGGAGTGACAGTCTAACTGGCCTCTGAATAACTTCCCAATCCCATTCTAAACAATGAGTGTATGTTTACACCCGAGAACCCTCACATTTCATTAACCTTTGAAGGATTATCAAAGTCAATGAATCTCAATCAGACAACATTCTGTTTAATATTGCTAATAATAATTAAAATGTTCGTCATATTGACTACTTGTATCTCACAGAAAAAAGGATACAAATGAAATAATTACAGGTAACCATGCTACTTACAGGTAACCGTGCTACTTACAGGTAACCGTGCTACTTACAGGTAACCGTGCCACTTACAGGTAACCGTGCCACTTACAGGTAACCGTGCCACTTACAGGTAACCGTGAGTTTAGTTTTACAACATATTCAGCAATATTCCAGCTATATTGTGGCAGTCTGTAAATGCTTGAGTCTGGACTAGATAATCCAATGATCAAAAGCATGAACATGGATCTGCACAATTCTGAACTGATGGCATGTGTCGTGTCAGTGAGGCTGATCATCTGTTAGTCACCTCTTATGACACGCATAGTCGCCTTTATGGTGAGCATGGGTTGCTGAAGACCTATTCTACCCCACATCTTCACAGGTCCATGCCAGTCAAAAGTGATATATACACTTACTAAAGTTAAAATGACTACAACCAAGGGATGAGCTGACTATTGAATAAGTTAATGATCAGCTTGCTTAACAATCTGCACTTAAATGTTGCTAAATTTATGAATGTCAACTTCTGTCATATACATACATATCAAAGTGCAGGTACAGCAACGTGCAGTAAACTTGCACAAAGTACTCCAGTCCACCCAGCTGTGAATGGGCACCTCTTATTGATGGGAAAGCCACATTCACTAGCTGTGCCTAGTGGCTGCAAATGTTGCATGATTCCCAGGGAGTTAGCATCCTGTGATCAAGGGGAAAACAAAGCACCATTGAGCAGGTGAACTGAGTTGGATATTGGCACTATATGAATGTCAGCATAGTAATAAGAAGAATAGGACTTCCATGTTATCATCATCAGCTGTCCAATGGAAATTTATAAATACAACTTTTACCAACATTTGATGCTAACTAAGAGATGGCGGTTAGTCTCCAAGAAGGTCCCTGAAGAGATCTAAATTGTAAGATAATCATACTTCCACTACCGTAACCATGGTAACACAAATTTCCACTAAGCAAGGAGGAATGTGCTTTTCCTTCTCTTACTTTCTGCTTTAAGTTATTCATAAAAATTCAAGGCATTTGTTTGTCCTTTCCAAGACAATAATGGCTTAAAGCAAGACCAAGATGGGACTACTAATATATTATCTTTCTCTTGCAAAGACATGACAGCAAAGTAGCACTTGGCATCTAAGGGACATAACTCTTCACAACAAACTGTGGTGAGTGAACCACTACAAATACCAGTGGGTGAATGGGTTAAGTTTTATGCTTTTTTTGGTAATATTCCGGCAATACCACGGTGGGAGAAACCAGAAATGGGCTCCACACATTGTGCCCATATGGGGAATTGAACCAGGCTTTAGTGTGATGATGAAACGCTTTAACTATTAGGCCACCCCCACCAGCCCTTTATTTAACGACGTGCACTGTATGCGTCATCTTACCAATGTGTCATATCAAATCACAGATTCTAATGTACAAATGCCATATTACACCTTGTCTTACATCACTTAGCTATAGGAAATCAAATAAATGGGACCTGGCATGGCACTTCGTGAGACCTTAGTTCTTATGGTGACAAAAAACGTTTCACGTGTTTTCGAATGGTCTCGTGATTGTCAGCTGACAGGGAAGAACAAATTACTGACCTAACTATCCCCAAATTAGCCAAATGCTACTAATGTCAACAGCTGTGACAGCCAAGCCTGGTTGTACACTAGGTCTGGACTAGTAATGTTATATTTGGTGGTCAGGCAGTTCGGAACTACAACTGGTTCTTGAAAATATGTTTGTCACCAGAAATCTAGTACTGGAAGTAACCTATATTGCAAGTTGGCGTGTGCAAAGACAGAGGGAAACCAGGAACCCATTTCACAAAGCTCTTTTATCTTTTCATTCCTACCTCCTATACTGTAACACTGACTTACGATAGTCATGGTGCTATGACAACTTAGTGAGACGGGGCCCAGCTTAGTATCAGAAGTTACAGGCCCTATATACTGTGGCATAAAGCAGTGTTAAGTGACAAAGCTAATGATATGTATTTTCAATCTGAAACAGAACAGCTCACAGAAATAGCAATGAAAATTTCATGGAACAAAACAAGCAGAACAACAAATGACTTTGTCTGCATCAGAGTAATTTTGGAGTGCAATCAACAATGAATAAATGTCAAGACATTTGTGATTGAATATCCTGACGGTGCCTACTAAAAGACTACCATCATTTAAGATTGATCTTGTATTACCATAACATTTTTATGAAACATATCAACATATCAATTACAAAATCTTTACAAAAATTTTAACTATGGTCTATCATCATAATGATAAAATCTCAATAAAGACATATATATATATATTTTTGATTAAACATCATGACAAAACAGTCACTGTTTGGTATTAGCAAAATATGGACTGCAACAATGAAATGGAAGATGGCTTGTCCCTATGTCTGTCCTTAAGTGGTTGATGTTGTTGACACTTTAACATGTTCATTATGTCACAAATCTGACTACAGTTCCCTATGTCAAAAGATAGTAGGCATTTTTGTCATATATATCTGTTTACGAAATTAGTTGCTTCAGAGGGGTAAACAAAGGTTTAAAACCTATGCATATTAGGAACCACATCACATTTACACAAAACACAAATCTGACATCCTTGTTGAGTCAGTAAGTCATTGACTTCAGTGAGTGAGGGGCTTCAAGCACCTTACAGCAACATTACAGCAATATCGTGGAGTGGACACCAGGAATGGGCAGCACACATTGTACCTATGTGGGGAATCGAACCTGCGCCTTTAGCATAGCGAGCAAACTCATATACCACTAGGAAGCCTCACAGCCCCCTCACTGACTGAAGCTACACCTGAGAACAGACAAAGATGGAATGTTGGTAACTTGTGGTAATACTAACAACTGAAGTAATAATTTCAGAACAGCTTTAGAGAAGATCAAGAAAAATGCAAACAACATTTTTAAATGGACTTGCAAGGAAAAGCCTACCTTTACTTCCGACTAATCAAGTCGTGTACAACAAAAGTGGATCTAATTCAAGAAGACAAAAGTATCATCTGACATAGGCAAAAATAATGTACACAAGCCATTTAGCTTAATCATGTGCATATATCTTGGCATCTGCAATGCCTGAATGTATTAACTTGTAGTAAACCAGCATAATCATTCTCTTGATCATTGGATTGTCTGCTCCAGACAATCACACATATATGTGACATGGGTATGAGATTAATCACGCGAAAGACCCACGCTAGATTCCCACATGGAATCCCCAAATATGTGAAGCCCATTTCTGGTGTCCCCTGCCATGGTATTGCTAAAGCAACATAATTCTGTACTCCCTCACTCACACACTCTCCATTTATTCTAGACTGGAATATTATCTAGGTCACAAAATTTTCCTGTGGTACAAAACCAAAATATTTTCACAGCTGATATAGTTTAGGTCTACTCACTGTGTTTTACACAGTGAAATCAAGCTCTGATATGTCATGACGACAGCTGAGACAGGGGTCCAGAAATGCTGTGAATTCACACATACTACTTCGCACATACTTTGATGCAAATAACCACCGCCATTCAAAAAAGTTAATAGTGTAACTGATTATTATGCATTGTTTCCTTTTCATAATGCATAACTGTGTTCCTTACAAATTTTTAAATCCAGCATCATTTTGTTTACTCAGTTTGTATGTTAACACCAAACTCGGAAATATTACACCTATAATCTACATAATCTACATAATCAAGTCTAGACCTAACAATCCAGTGATCAATACCACAAGCATTGGTCTATGCAGAAGAGATACATTGACATGGGTGAACAAGTCAGTGGGTCTGACCACCTGATCCTGTTAGTCGGCTCTTATGGGGAGTGCTTGCTGAAAAATAATTTTCACTCAGAGTTCATCATGTTAATGTTTTGATGGAATAGAAGAGTGCATGTAAACCCATGAAGAACTGATAATGGCACCGAAACCTCCGTTACTATTCTGAGAACATATACATGATGGAATAAATTGTATATATACACAGTTGGAAGGTACCCTCCCACAATATAAAATATCATACTCTCTCCCCTTCCTTGACATTCACATCAACAAGCATAAATATACATCATAGCATTATACAAATTTGCATCATACAAATACCAAATATTCTAACTGATTCATTTTGATCTTCTCCGGAACAAAATAACTCCTGTGACTTGGCATTGAGCAGTATTTGTTATATAAAACTACAGTCACTGTACAATAAAATGCTACCTCAGAAAATTTAAACCTCTTATGCAAAACTGACCTGAATAAAATAATAAATATGCTTCGAAAAAACTCCACGTGTGTTTGTGGCACGGCACTATGTTATGATGGGATGGCGGGAGAAGCTTTCCGGCCGTGCGACAGAAGGAACTCTACCCAGTTGCGAATGAAGCCGTGGTTGTTGACGTTATTGACGGCAAACACACCCATTCGTGTCATCCCCCTGGTGGCAGCCTGGTGAAGCTCCTGGGAGGTCAAGTTTTGGCTGATGAGGATGACCTGATGGAACAAGCCCACCATCATGATGATCGTGCTCATGATTGTGTAGCAGACGCTTACGAAGCACAGTGCTGTCCTGTAGGGGAAAATATTGAACATACAGTCATCCCTCACCATAAAAATCTTTGCTACACTGCGGTTCATGTCATGTTTCAGAAAAAGTACCATGAGTGAATCAGTGTGAGTTTAGTATTATGCCACACTCTGCAATATTCAAGCCACATGGCATCTGTGTGTAAATACTTGAGTCTGTACCAGACAATCCAGTGATGAGTATTGATCTATGCAACTGGGATACAATGGCATATGTCAACCAAGTTAGTAAGTCTGACCACCCGATCCCTCTTATGACAAACATGGATTACTGAAGATGAGTTCTAACCCTGATCGTTATGGGCACATCTACCAAAAACAACATAGCCAGTGACTTGAAGCCTTCTACCAATATCTAGATACTAAACACAAGACCTCTTAAATCATTTAAGATTGACAGGTGCTAAACAACTAACAACTAAAAAATAACTCTACCTGAGCTTCTTTCTATACATGCACCGTCTACCTAAATCTTTAGGTCTGTCTTTATCAGAATTTCTGTACACTACTGAAATATTTAAATGCACACAATCCAAGCCCATGTAATTAAAATCTCATTTAACAGTGCATTTGATCAGATTCACATTATCAGGGCCCAGTGTGCATGTGAGGTGCATTAAGACCCTACATAGTAAGCCTGGGACCCCAAAATCCAGAACTGTGATAACCATAGCAACTCCCACTTACTGAATGTCTCCGTAGAGGAACCGGCAGTCACTGGGCAGCAGGAACCAGTCCAGGTACATCTCTGGGGTGCACACCGTTGTCAGGGTCAAATGGGAACCATAGCAACCACAGAATATGAACAATAACATTGCCGCCAAAAATGACCGATGATTGTTGGCCCCTATACAGTTATCAACCCTGTAAAACAGAAAGACACATGTCAACAAAGACTGTTGAGCAAAGATTACTGGGGACCATTTTTTCACTGATGGGGAGAGCTCTCACAAGCATGTGTGCTGGGAAAAGTCCACTATAACTAACAAGTGCTCTACTGACATCCAACATACCAGACACAGTGGTGATCACGGACAGAGATGCAGGATTTGCACACAGTACAATGGCCTGAGCGTGCAGGTCGGTGGGTGTTGCAGTCATTGCACTGCATCTGCAGGCGACCCTCTGGAACACAAACACTTCAAGTCACAGGACGCTAATAGTTTGTATGTTATCAACATCACACCTAATACTATTCCAGATATATAACTGTGGCCTGTATATAATCAAAAACAAGTTCTGACAATTCAGAGGTCAACATTACCAAGATCCAATGGGATCAGGATGTGATCATCAACAAAGGTACAAGAATCTGTAGTTTACTAAGACAGTGTAATCCCAAATATATCATTTTTTGCGTTTGACACTTTGAAAAAGGCATTGTGGAATGTTACAAGAGTGTATTTTCTGTAAACTGTATTATTGATTAAGTGATAATTAGACTTGTGAGTGATTGTTGTTATGGGTCACATAACATTTCATAAATGTTCAGTACTTTTCGTACTTTGGCAGCAGGCTTTGAGGTAGCGCTTTAGAGATACCTCCCTTTGAAAATGTGTTTTGATTAGTTGCACGTACTTCCGGGAGACTACCAGAAGCTTCTATGTTTATAGCGATGGTCATATGTGCTCGAATATTCATGAATCAGTGACTGTATATATAACAGCTACATTAAACTGCCTGCCTTCGTCAATGCTTGACCTACATAACTGCTGCCTGACCGCTCGCTGTGTTACATTCTGCATAACTGTTTCTCACTCTCTTTGGTGAGTTGACATTATATTTGTGCCCCATTACTTTAGATTTGACTAGTTTGCATTGTACATGAAACCTCTACTGTTTACCTATGTATCTTGCTGTTGTTTGCTGAATACATATTATTGAAAATTAAAGACTTCTCAGTGTTATATTTTTGCTGGTTGTGAGGGGATTTCTAATATCTTTTTGTCATGGCAAATTATTAACCTTAGCCATAATCAATGTACAGCAGTGATGAATAATAAGTTTACTAAGACTGTAGGTTAGATTTGATCTTCAGTATGCATGTCGTAAGAGGTGACTAACAGGATTGGGTGGGTAGCCTCGCTCACTTCGTTGACACATGTCACTCATTGTCTCTCAGTTGCATAGATAGATGCTCATGCTGTTGATCACCACACTGTCTGGTCAAAACTTTATTATTTACAAAACGCTGACATATAGTTTGAATATTGCTGAGTGTGGTGTTAAACAACAAGCAACCAACCCAAAACCTATTTTGAATCAATGTCAACACTGATTGTGGATTGCGCTTAAATTTTCTACTAACCCTCATAACATAACTTCTCACCTTTGATTGGTCGAGAATCCACCCATGTGACTTGCTCAGCCAAAAGACCAGAGTCCTCAACGACAGCAGATGTCAGATTTGGTATCTCATTATACACATTTTGTCCATTACCATTCATTTTTATTTCAACATCCCCATTTTCCCGTTTACTATCACCATTCGGGAGATACTTTGTCTTCACCTCCCTATGTCTGCGAAGCTGTGTTTTAAGTCGCCCAGGATTCTGTCTAACTTTACTCAGGTAATAAAACATCAACACAACCGACGTCGACAGGAGGAGAATCTCCCAGAGCAGAATCTCTCGGAATGGAATCACACAGGCAATGAAGATGAGGACACAGAACACAACAGATGTACAACCCCAGAGAAAGAAGAACTGTGTTTGATGATTCCCCGTCCGTTTCCATATGACGTAAAACGTCAGTATAAACACTGGCATGAACATTAGCATCATCACTGTGGCAAAGAAGCTGATCGTCCCGATGAGAAGACACACAGGTACCATAACAATGGGGGTAATGGTGTCCATGCGGATCTTTACCGCACCCTTTCCAGAGCACCACGGGAAACGACACCTGTCAGCAAACATTGAAATGATCTGCTGCATTGTGGAGTTGGGTATTGGTTGACACGTTATGCATCTGGAACATACAAAAAGGGAATGGTAACTGGGACTAGTTACTGCTAGGACCAGTTAACATTTTGTGAAATCCTGGAAATTCAATCACAACATTTGGGCAGGACATAACTTTTTACAGCTATCAGATAAAAGTCTGAACGTCAAAATGTAAATACAGGGACCACTGACTAAATCAATATTTTTCAAATTATAAATGTTTTTGTAAATCTAAAAGTTTTCACGAGGATTTGGTGTAGACTGACTTTGAAGACAGATTACCTAAACTACTAGTGGAGTAATAATACTTCATCACATACACAGTACTTGTTTGTTTGAAGACACAACGGCACCTTGACTGATCAAGAACACCAATAAGAGCCATACTATACCTGATGAAGGAGCAAGCACATGTTCCCAATGGTCGTGTTATCCACAACAAAGAAACTGACATCCATAAATGGGGGTTTTCTTAGTGTTTATTGTGTTTACAACATCACCCAGAAATATTCTGGACAACCAAGGGTTTTGAGAAGGGTATTTACATAGGTCAGATACATAACCATGATAACTCCACATATCAGTTTGTCTGAAGACTAACTGTACTTTACAAAGATACTTCAGTGCTAGGTTACCAAGGTAACTGCACCCACCTATCTGCCGCTTCATCCAGTGCTTGACAGTCACAGCAGCATGCCAAGATGTGACTCCTCTCACCGCTTGCATTCTCGTACTCACAGCAACAAAGGGCATTAAAATCAGTTGAATGAGCTAAAGACATCTTCTGGATGATCCATCACTACCTGAAACAAAACCCAGTTGTCAGTAATACCAGATACTTGATACTAAGACTGACGGGGCCATTATCGACACTCATTCTACTACTGAGTATCCAAGAACATCTGAGTATACTGGGCTCGCTATGTGGTGTAGTGGTTACAGCGTACGCCTGGAGAGTGGAAGGTCGCTGGTTCGATCCCTGGCCTTGTCATACCAAGAGATGTTAAAACATGGTACTTGTTGGTCTCTGACTTTAAAACAAGGTTAAACAAGGAATGGTCAGCCAGAAGTCAGTATATTGTGTCTGAATTGAGTATTCATGTTTTAAGCTGAGGTGAGTTTTCTAAATATTATACCTGTTTTCAGGCCCTGACAACTTCTAAGATATATTCCATCACCATATGTGTAAAAATATTGCTTTCAAAATTGTTTGTGTTTGATTATGAGAAAATGTGACTGACTGCTTGGTCATGTGGACATCATTTCAATTAATCAGAACACCACTGCCCCTTGCTAGGGTTCAAAATTAACACTTTGAGGTAGCAAATTTGCTGTTCAAAATCTTATTTTGGTGCCTGAAAAATACACACAGCAGCAACAAATTGCTGCTTGGTATTGTTTCGTGAAACTGCTTATCTTCCTCACTTACTGAATTAGTCAACATTTTCAAAGGACAGATCTCCACTTGTCCTCTTTCACTCATAAACTTACCAATACTGGTACTTTACTTTCCCCAAAAATGCTCATTGGAACTTTGTTGGTCACTAATAATAATAACGACAATAATGGGCAGAGAACCAGTCAACTCAGTAAGAAATCACATAATGTAAAATTAGTGCTTTTGATGTTTGATAAAGGACATTCATCGTTTCCTGTGGAAGGACAATAAAACATCTGCAAGTACAAGGAGACCTAATATAGTTCCACATGGCAAAAGAGAGTTATGGGAGTGGGAGGGAGGAATTAACAGCAAAATGAAAAATTGCTGGTACATGTACTTGGTAAGAGATTTTGCAACCTATTTTTAAGCCAGGTAGCAAGTACTTGCTACTTGCTAAAAAAGTTCATTTCAAACACTTATACTAAGTTATAGCTAACATTTGTCTCACACAGTAAACACAGGGTACTGGGAGAACATGAAACTTGACCCAGGTGAGGTCTAAACCACAGGGCTGATAACTCTTAAAACCAAACAGCCCCCAGAATACTGGTGTCTGGGAGATTACAGATAGATAAATAATGGTTGTTAAATCGACAAAAGAAATATTTGGGCTTAAAAACACTAACAAGCATGCACCATGCACAAGTATTATGATCAAATCGGAAACATTTTCTTTTTAACTTAAGCACACACATGAAACTGGGTATCAACATCACCTTCATCATCATATGAGAAGAGGAGTAATTTAACATGTTGTAGTCATAGTAATTTTCACTTGGGATAAACTATCATGTTATAGTGCATAAACATTGTGCTCCAATAATCATACCAAGCGAAATATTCATTTTGACCAAAGAGATATTGAAAATCATGTAGTATTTGGCAACAAATATGAATGTATGGAGAGACCAGTGAAGGTCCCAGGGTAAAATAGGCCTTCAGCAACCCATGCTTGCCATAAAAGGCAACTAGGCTTGTCATAAGAGGCGACTAAGGGGACCGGGTGGTCAGGTTGACATATGTCATCAGTTCCCAATGGTGCAGATCCATGCTCATGTTGTTGATTACTAGATTGTCTGGTCCAGGTTCGATTATGTACAGACTGCCGCCATATGGTTGGAATATTGCAGAGTGCGGTATAAAACTAAACTCACTCACTCACTCACATGTATGGAGAAGAGGTATAGCCTAACATTACCATCATCTCATGTGTGGAACTGAGGAAGAATCACCATTACCATCATCACAAGTAAGGAGAGGAGCGAGTTTGTGAACAAGTTTAGTTTAACTAACTTTCTCGTCACTTTTAGCAATATTCAAGCAATATCACAGCAGAAATGGGCTTTACATATTGTACCCATATGGGAATACAAGCCTGGCCTTGTCATGTCAAGCAAACGCTTAAACCACAGGACAGACAACCTCATCACCCCCAATGTAAAGGAGGAATAACATTAAAAACACTGCTTCGATGAAAGCCACAGGAAACACAAATACATCACTGTAACTCTGCCTAACTGCTTTAGACTGCAAGCCTCAACACTCCAATAATGAAGCTGCATGGAGAAAGAGAGGATGGTATGATGAAGGTAATGTAGTGATATATGTACATGTCATTTGCAAGCTGTGAGCAGAACAACATTAGTCAGGTAACATGAATCATACATTATGATGCGAGACAGATGTTACATGTTCATCAAGGGAGATTTAATGTGGCATTCATGTCTACTGCCCTGCTACAGATATATACATGTGTGTGTTGGGCTGCTTATACTAGCCCTGATATCCAGTTTCATAGTGCCAGCTCAACTGAACATGACTGAGTGAATTTGGTTTATTCCACTTTTAGCAATGTTCCGGCAATATCACAGTGGGGGACACCAGAAATGAGCTTCACACATTGCAGTTACTGAAGAGTCCCACCCTGACATTCAGCATGATAAGCGAACACTTTGACCATATTGCTACCTCACCGCCCTGTCAATGTTTTTGAGAACCATGGTGTAATTTTGATATGACTGCCCCTTCAACTGCTCACAGCTACTTTGCATAGTGCAGACAATTTTTTTATTACTGTCTCACTTGCGGCATACAAAGACAATTAAACTATATACAGAATAACAATGACATCACTCAGTGATTTACGGAAGAATTAAGATATATACACAAACTTACATTCATGATGAAATGTAGATTATAAATACACACCTGTGAGAAGCGAATGAAGATATTAAGCACATAAAAGCTGGCGCTTTCTGGCTAAAATGTCATAGCAGACCTTGGAAACATAAAACGCTAGGTCAGGACAGAATAAAATAAATATAAACTTCTCATCCATTGGCATGCTGATAACATCCCCACAGTTGCTTCTACAACACGCAAAAAGTGCAGATCTGATGTCCTCCACACTGGAGTAGGTCCACCTGTTACCATGGTTACACTGGCCTCTAAGTAGGTCTTGATAAATCACAGTTATACCACATATTTTAAACACTCCAGTCAGACCTCAGAATAAAGTTAACTGCTGTTAGCCGACATTAGAACAGAATACAGAAAATAATATAAAACTAACTAGTTACCTTTCAAAACATACAGAGACAGGTGGATACCTGAAGTACCAGAGGGCTCTAAAAAAAAAGAACTAGGCAAACATTTCACTCAGTACAAGGCAGAAAGGTGTAAACAACATTCAGAAGCTATGGTCACCATGGCTACACATGCTGCTTCTGTATCAGAGCTTACATTCCGTCTAAGTAAACTTAGCCCCAGTGTTATTCATTACACTCCTACACTGGGTCTAACAAAACCTAGTAGGTCGTGTCAGGTAACCTTTGAGAATGACGTATCAGAGCACAGCTTACCAAACTGCCAAAGTGGGCATTCACACATACGTTTTGAACTTTTACCCATGCAAAACTTTGTACCTGAATGATTCCGAATGCTATTTTCACTACAATCGCTTCTGGGTGATGCACATGGAGCGGGCCACAAAAGTGAATAAACAGTCGCTGAAAACAGTGTTTTTGGCAATATTCAAGGATGTCAGCTCGTGGAAATATTAGCTAATGGCACCCATGTCAACAGAAACCAAAACCCAAGTCCCACAAAACCTGTATAGTAGGCATTGTCTGATTTGTTAAATCCATTTAGCCATCTCACATTTGATTGGACGGTCATAACCTTTGAGTGACCTCCTACTAGTTTAGATAAGACCCTGTGTGAGAGTGTAATGACTTATACTGGGGCTACATTTCTTTAGACTGTAATTACATTGATTACGTCCTCTCAACACATCCAAATGCAAATATAATGCTGTGAATAAAAAAGGCATGATAGCTAGTATTATATCGTTTCTAAATTTTAGAGTCATTATGTAAAATGAATTGATACATATATTAATAGAGATCATAAGTTTTTAGTTTGAGACAGTTACTTCTAATGTAATACTGAACCTTTTCAAATGTATATATAACTGTTTGAGTGGCGGTCATATTGTTTTAAATATTATAAATACTCAAATCTGAAACAAGGCTTCCAGAGAGAAATATATATATGACACATGTGCCCTAAAACACTCTTCTCCATCCCAAAAGACAATGAGACAAAATTCTCCACTATATTTAATACATAATCAAGAGCTTTCATACCCTTAAAAGGTGCTCTGTCACTGTTGATACAATATATCAAAACTGATGATGATGATGATGATGATGATGATGATTTTACCTGTAAACAATCTGTCACTGTGCACAGTTAGATGGATATGATGGATACAAGATGGATCTGATCCAGCACACACATGAGAGGGCATAAATCCTCGTTCAATAATGTTTACAACTCTATATTCTTCCTCATGTATTAGCATGAAACTTCAACCAGTGACAACCTCATGTTGCCAGACAAGATATATTTTTGATGTTTTAATATTAAAAATAAACAGGGATTTACATCTAGTCCTGTACTTTAGAGTCCCTGGGACTCAGTCATACTCTTAATTTTTGAGGGTCCTAGACAACAAAAGGGGGTCAAAGATACTTAAATATTATTGTTAACACAGTTATTATATTGTGTATCATGATCATCACATAAATTATAACTGTAATTAAATTGCAAATGATACCATAACCCATCTTGTAGCAAACACAGTGATAACTTACTTCAGTGGAATTCGTGTCCTGTAAATCTCTGAATAAACATTTCTACATACAACGTCATGGATTGGGACATCGAACTTTGACAAAGGGCCATTTTCAGTATTATCAGCTATTTTCGGAATTTAGAATGGGCCACTCCCCTTGTATCAAGAGTAAACACAAGATTTAAATGGGCTATTTTTTATTCTAATTTACAGAATGGCCCATACCCCCTGCCTTTCCCAATCCTTGCAACGTATGGGTCCTTAAAATCAAACATATGCCAGTTCCCATTCACACTATACAATTGCAGACAAGGATGGGAGACTACTCTTCTTTTTTACCACCGGAGATACGCTCATCTTTCAGATGTATCTGCACATCAATCAAGAGGTAATAGTAAACAGCTGGCAGGTATATACCCGGTCAACCAGAGAGTGATATGACATGCTAACCACAGCTGAGTGAACTGGTGGAAATATTCATTAATGTTGGTGTATCGATTGGGTGAAACATTTCAAGAGCTATGATTTCATGCTGAATACAGTGAGTGAGCTTTAGTTTTACACAATTGTTAGCAGCATTCCAGCAATGCTACAGTGGGTTCACATGACCATGTTGGTTTTAACCTAAATACATGATACACATATGACCAGAGCAGAAACGAAACTGAAAGACTTGTCTGCTAGCCATCCTTCACATTCATTCAAAATTGCTCATAATGCACATTTGGCTGAAAATAAGTGAAAAGTGATTTCTTTATATGTGTACAGCAACATCATAAACAAAACAAATTACCCTGCACGTTTGGACAGCATAGGTCACTCTGTCCAAAATTTCATGATCATTTCCACATGCAAATCAGTTTACTCGAAACACGTTTGGTCATTTGGAAGTATTCTTCTATTATTGTAACCATGGAAGCTTTAAGAAAATGAGAAATCTGATTTTGATCCTGCGCCGTCGGGTGAACAGGAAACAATATCGTTTAGCGATATCCTTGTCAGTCATACACAATATGTGCCTGTTCGTATATATACTTGCACATATTGACTCCCACCTCTCCGGTAGTGGTCACGACGGCTGACGCTTCCGTTATAACAAACACTGTGTATCATTGCCCATAAAATGTATATACATATAATACCCGCAATGAAACCTGCAAACCTTCCTCTGTTCACACACACTGAATTATGATGTAAGATACCTTTCAAACGTCGGAATTTTCTTCAGAAAATTTGCAATAACAACACGAATACGGCATCACCATGACATGTGTATCCAAAATGAAGGCAGGAAATATGAAACGAATTTTTGTTATTTTGTCAATCATATAACGATTATTAGTCAAGGTGTACATTAAAAAACGTGACTGTACTTATTGTTATAGGTTAACCATTAATCGTCTGAAACAATAGCATAATATTTATATGCATTAATTTTGAAGATCACTATCCGTAATAGTTCAAATGATGAATTTGTACAAACCTGTCTTTCTTTACCTTCAAGGCGAAAGAGTCCAAGATAGTAAATTACGCCCCTTTAATTCCGGGTTCTCGATAAGCTGTCAAGGTGTTTCCATTTTTTAAATACGGCGAGCACCGACACGGTCATGCTATGATCGAGAACCTTATCCATGTTATCGATATTTAAGATTTTGAACGAAAGTGAAAAGCAAGGGTTTAATTGCTACCACTAAGACCTTACGAAACAGAAAAAAGGGACTGGTATAGCTGGCTACTGAACAATTATCGACACGGATATGTTTTAGAGGTATTTACCAAATTACTTCGCCGTTTGTTAAATTAATGAGACAAAATTAATTAGCTATTCACCAATGTGTCGCCGATCGTGTTTTATATAACGCGGCTGCAGGGGGTCTGGGCAGTACAAATAGATATTTATGCACATTTAATGGCTTGACACAATTAGAGATACGAAAGTCTGTAACGAAACGTCGCATCACCAGAATAAAAAAGAAGTTGTTCATCCATAAAGCTTGCCATATGTTACTTTTCAACTTCTAAATAGTGCCACTCAAAGAAGTTAGTAAACTTGGACTTGCGATTACCATTTAAAAACCGGGGAAATTCCGTTTTGCGAGCAGGGAAAAAGTAATATATATTCTTACATATGGAACATTTCCAAAGGAATGGAATTAATTGTCACAGTTTCCCTTAATTTATCATAATCATCTGTTTCCTCACTGGCTGCATCATTTATCGATTTTGTAAATCCATTATTCCCTACTCCTTTTGAATGGTATACAGATCGTGTGTAATCCCTCCGTTAAAGTTAAATACTCTTATATGGTTTCCTTTTTTATTTGTTCTCCTTTATTACGTATCGTGAAGACCTTTTTTTTTGTTTTTCTTTATTATTGTCAAATATCGTGAAAAAAAAGACCAATTAAACAAGTAATTGACCGGAACTGTGCTCGCATGATACTGATGTATGGCGATAACTGTATGACAGCCTGTCGAGTTCAAAACAATATGGGTTTGGTACATCGACTATTGGGATGTTTTCTATGAGGGTGCACATAGTCATGATATCCATGCAGGTCACTCAGAACAGGCATTTAAACAAGTAAACGTCACGTAACTGTTGAATATAGCAATCGTTCTGCTCGCTGCAATCATTTGGTTATTCTTTGTTTGTAGCATGTTTCACTATTTCCTATAAATAGGTGAATCACAAACCTTATTGTATATCGTATTTCTGATTATGTCATCTACACGTCATCTGCACGAGGATGATGACGTAAATCAGAAATAAGATGTACAGTAGGGTTGATGCTGTAACTACTTATTGCAAATGCAACTTACAATGTTTAAAGTAGCTGTACGTCAAATCTCTTGTTTCAATCAATGGTCATGTGGACTAGGCGTCTGACTTAGGGTCAGAAGGTCCGTGTTTCGAATCTCAGCTATAATCATAGTAAAGGTCTCTACGTGTAACAGTTTCTAAAAACCATCAGGTTTTATAATTATTTTTCATCATATATTAGCAATATAATTTCACTATGTTACTTTCCCTGCAGTCACATGAATGACATACAGGGATGTTGGAGTTAAAAAGATTATTGGTCATAAGTGTTAAACGCAATGCAAATAAAGATTTCACTTTCTCACTTTTTTTCTAGTGTGTTTCAGTATTTTCTAACGTGATTTTAGATCTTTTATGAAAGTGTCAACATTACAATCACTTTCAGTGACTTACAGCGATACACTATATATTTAGCAAACACCAATACGTAAATAACATTCTGTTTTGTTGTTTTTAATCATAACGTTACCTTTGAAGTCTATGGGAAAACATTTGGTGTTGTATAACCTTTACACTCGCAACAGGCTCAGCGAGCAAATCATTCTGATTTAGTGTAGTAGAGCAATAGTAGACATCAAAGCTGTTGCGTGGCAATCAGTATTTCAATGTTGACTCTCTCGCAAATTCCATTATAATCAATGCCAGTGGCCGCCATGCTGCTAATAGTTCATCTGTAACGTGTATAGGGAGACGGGGTAGCCAAGTGGTTAAAGCGTGATGCAGGTCGTGACTGCATCCTCTAGGCTTCTTTACATCTTCCAAGGACATCTCGACATCCCATTGAGCACGTGCTCCGCTGCAGGTAGAGGTTCAAGCCGAGACAAGTGGCCAAACTCAGAAACGACCTAGGCTCTGTAATTACAGCCGGTAGTGCAGAGCACAGACAAGGGGCGTCGGGACCAGGTCGCGTTATTATGATATTTTCATATACAGTTAAACTAAACTGCAAAGCTGTGTATGCGTTTAATGTTTTATGCCGCACGGACATTATTTAAGTAATATACTCTTCCCCAAAAGAAACGCTTATAGTAATTTCAACTGTATGTTTGTGTTTATTTTGAAACATCTTGTAGGTTTTATGAATCAAGGAAATAAAGCGAAATCGCAAACTGGAAATGCAGGCTTATCCGTCTTTGGCAGCAACTCGAAGAAAGTCAGTTTGAGTGTCACATGGAGACGTGTGGTGGCGCCGAAGTCAATACCTAGTGTAACCACTGTAGGCATTCAGAAATGCACGGCATCGACATCGAACGAATACGTCTCAGAATCTCGTGTTGCCTAATCGCAGCCCACTCTGCCTGTTGTGTTTGTGAGAGTTGCTGAAGTGTCTGGGGCTGGGGGTCACGGCGTCGCACCCGTCTGTCCAGGGCATCCCACAGATGTTCGATCGGGTTTAAGTCCGGTGATCTTGAGGGCCAGGGGAGCACAATGAGGTTGTGGTTCTGGAGGAAGTCTTTAGTGTGACGTGCTGTGTCGGGCCTGACATGCATCCTGTTGGAACAACTCCCTCTGGCGATCAAAGACAGGAAGCAGGTGTGGGCGTAGGATATCGTCACACTACCGTTGAACTGTGAGGTTGCCTGGATCATCACCAAATCACTTCTCCTACGACAGGTGATCTCTACCCACATCATAACACTGTCTCGGAAATATCTGTCCAACAAGAGCCGGCGACACGTTCAAGTCAACGTCTGTACACCCGCATTCTTTCATCTCGTCGTTCCAGTAGAAATCGTGATTCATCACTGAACCAGATTCTACACCAACTCGGTAGTAAACCAACCTCTCTCAGCCTGTTTCTGATGGTCTGTGCAGAAAGTCTCCTCGATCCGGGTATTTGATGAGCGACACTGGTCGCCGTAGCTGTTCTATGACGCAGGTTATGTACCCTAATGTAGTGATTCTGCGCCGCAGTGGTCGCTCGAGGTCGCCCACTACGAGGGCCGGCGATACCTCTTCCAGAGCCGTGAAATGGTGCTTTGGTGAACATTCATGCGTCTGGCAACTGCACATTGCAACTGGCCTGTTTCAAGACGACCAATGGCGATATGACAGTTGGCTTCACTTAAACGTGGCATTTTGCGTTCGCCATCAATATTCCAAATACGGTGAATAATCGAGAGATAGTGATCAATCTTTTATACCCATCATTGAGACTATCTAAACTTTGACAGTACATTGTACTATCCGAAATTGAACATCAAGCTGTTAAATACGGATATTTTACGGATGGTGCGTTTTGTTGTGATGTTTCAAGACATAAGCACCATATAGGACTCATAAACAGAGTAAAACCTTTTGTAAAATGAATCATGTTTTAATTCATTGCTACATATAATTTTCATTATGCGTTTCAGTTTTGGAAGAGTATATGATGTTGGTTCGTGAATAATCGAATCTGATGAAAATAATGCATTGGGTAATATTATGATCATCGACAAATGTAGGTAGGATATGATGGTCTGCACTGACCAGTGATGTCGTATTGGTTGGTTGGCTTGTATTTATTGTGAGAGTTGGACAAAGCCGTATCTTGTTTGTTTTTATGGTTCTTGTTTAGCGCCGCACTCACAGTATTCCAGCTATATGGCGGCAGTTGGGATATGATGTCATGCATCAATCCAGTCATTGCGTCTGATCCCCCTGGACCGTTCGTCGCGTGGGTTGCTTAATACCAGTTCAACTGGGCGAGTGACTGAGTATGGTTTAAGGCCGCTTCCAGAATTATTCCAGAAACGTGCTAGTACTGTACATTCTACACATGGTGGAATCGAACCCGGGTCTTCGGCGTGACGAACGAACGCTTTATCCACTATACTTCCCCACCGCCCAGCCTTATCTGGGGCATGAAGGCAACTGATTCCTTGGTCTAGGATGGGAGGCTTCAGCAATACAATATCTGTTTACTGATACCGATCACATGAGGGTGTGCATACTAGCAACCAAGATAGAAAAACAGGCTTAGTAATGTTTCACTTTCCATTGTGTTTCTTTATTCCAGGTGAGATTGTTCGAGTCGTGAGTGAGTTTATCTTTACATGGCACTCAGGAACATTCCATATCTACGACGGCTGTTTGTAAATAATAAGAGTCGTGTGTCAACCAAGTCAGCAAGCCTGACCACCCGAACTGATCTTCTAACCCGGTGTTAAAAGTCGTCAGCAACTGGCTATAAGCTGTGAGCTAAAGGTGCACAGAGAGAATTTATTGTACTCTTATATGGTAAGCGCTGGTAAAAGCTGACTCTATCTTGGTCCATGGGAAAGAATGCTTTGGCAAAAGGTTAACTATCATCCTAAAAAGTCAAGTAGTATTTTGTAGAGATCATTTAAGATCATTATCTCCATGAATTTGAATACCTGTTTCAGTTGATTGTATGCATGTTTGTACTTTTTTGTCGTTTCTCTTTGAAGTTTGTTGTCCACGTATGTATTTTTGTTACTCTGTGTGGTGTAGCGTTTCCCGCGTGTGTACAACGTGTAGTTTTACAAGAGGAAGGATGTTCTACCTATATCAGATATCCAGCAAGTTGAAAACGAGAGCAGCTTTTGCCATGATGATATGCCACGTGACATGCACCAAGCTTTCGTCCCTTAAGGTAAACAGTGTTTAGGTCTAATCATGTTTGCCTTTGTGTTTAACAGTTTTCAGTTACAACATATGTCGTATTTGGGATTTCACTTTCTTAGTAAAGTACAAATTTTAGTATTTTTTGGGTTGCCTGAGTCCCATCCGGGTTTGAACCCGCACCATCAGAGTCAGGCACCTAATCGCCAGTACACAAAGTCAGCTGCCTAACCCGCTCAGCCACCGCGACTTCCACTTTTAGGTGCCTGACTCTGAGGGTGCGGGTTCGAATCCCAAATGGGACTCAACCCCAAAACGTACATTAATTTATACTTTACTATAAAAGCAAAATCCCAAATATGACATATGTTGCATTTGACCAGTTTTCAGTTAGATTAAAACAGTTGTGTATTTGGTGTAATGTTTAACCACATGAGGATGTTCAGAACGACAATAAAGTCACGCTCTGTATCGCCTGGGCATGGATTTAAAAAAAACAAACTACAACAGTTCATTTAAGTAAACAGTCATTTCGATCCCCACGGTTTGTGGGTTGCTACATCTTATCGCCATGTTAAATGTACGAAATACCATTTTATTTTATTTTATTTTATTTTATTTTATTTTATTTTATTTTATTTTATTTTATTTAGAAGGTTGCTACCGAATATGTGACTTGTAAACAAAATGGCGAGTGTCACTAGACTAGATTTTTAAAATCGGTAACATTTATTCTGACAAGCTTATAACTGCTATATCAATGGTTAATTAGGTGTACGTTTCAGTATGCAAGCGATTCAATGTACGGAATAGTTTAAATAAAGCAGCGAAAGTCGGAGAAATAAATGTCTATATAGTAAACTCAAAACCAGCTATGAGAATGTTTTTCGAACTCCGTGCATGGCATGCATCAGCTACTCAGCGGAGAGTTTGGTTATTACCGTGGATGCGTGTAATATTTCTACCAGTTATGACCCTCGAGGGGGAAAAGGGGTGGCGTTTGTGTCATGGAAAATTAAAGTATTTTACATGAAGGTAAGGTGATACGTTGTACCATTAAGTACCTCGCTGCAATACCTTATGTTCATTTTGTACATCACTGACAATGGTTGACAAACTAAAAAATACATCGCAGAACTGCAACGGCATACATGACAAAACTAAACGTAAACAATTGGTGACACATCCAAAACGTAAACAATTGGTCACATATCCAAAACGTAAACAATTGGTTACATATTCAAAACGTAAACAATTGGTGACATATCCAAGACGTAACAATTGGTAACATAAAATTATCCAAGACGTAAACAATTGGTCACATATCCAAAACGTAAACAGTTGGTTACATATTCAAAACGTAAACAATTGGTGACATATCCAAGACGTAACAATTGGTAACATAAAATTATCCAAGACGTAAACAATTGGTAACATATCCAAAACGTAAACAATTGATGGCATATCCAAAGCGTAAAAAAACCAGTCCATCTCTTAACCCACAATTTGCAAGATGTACATTTCATTGAAAATATGGAAAATATAATACGAGAGGAATTTGGAAATAAGAACTGCCTTTTCAGTTTTTAAAACTCGTGGCGTGGCAATCCTATGCTCTCAGTGACTTGACGTATAGCTGAAGGGGGTAACCACAGACGGAGAAGGTAATATGATGATAATTAATTGAAATGACACTAGACAGATATAAACTTGCTATCGTTAATCTCTATGGTCCAAACCAGCAAATCAATCTACAAAATGTATTTAAGTATGACTGTAGGCCCATGTACCATTGTAAAAAATGAAAAGAATTAAAAAAAAACATTAAAAAGAATTACAACGACCCTGGATCCTTTCCCCGGATTTATCACGATCGCAAATCACTCGCCCTTGGTTTGCATTAGCATTTGTCGATACTCATGATGTTGATCACTGAATTGTCTGGTCCAGACACGATTATTTACAGACCGTCACCAAATAGCTGTAATGTTCCTAACGTTAAATGGCCAACAAACAAACATAACACATTTGACCGAATGATTTTCGTTGACATTTTACATCAGCGCGAGGTAGGGAAAGGGTAAGGGAAGTAACTCGCATAACCTTTTATATATAAGCCACCGCCGGTTTAATAGACATCCATGGCTGTTGCGTGACTGTAAGTATTGAATCTCTCGCAAAATCGATCATAATCAAGGTTAGTTGCAGCCATGCTAGTGCTAATCATACCCAACATAGCGGCTGGTTTGTAGCTTGTATTCTGTTTGTTAGAAATCATTCAGCCTACTGGAATCCAGGCATTTAGGTTCGTGTAGATATACCGAAATACGAGACTTGTGTAGATGATGGTACGGCACTGTGAAATTGTTGTTTTATCCTTCATATGATCCACTGCAGCTCACCATGGTCAGATGTGGATGAAGACTTAACGTATCAATTGTTGCATTCTAGAATATCAATCTCTAGAAGCACATGCCTCAAATAAGGTGACATTAAGGTGCGGAGAGTTGGTGGATGGGTGGCAGTGTTTGGCGTACGGAGTGATTAGATCTTGTATCTCCAGTCCATTGTTGATCATGTATTAAACGTTCCTCGGGGACTCATCATATCAAACAATGTTTTGTCGTTTTCTGAGACATTTGCAGGCTGCTGTGTTATTGTTTGTTATTCCATAATCCAACGCCCAATCAGAAAAGTATGTTATTACGTCACTGCCTCAAAAAATGAAAGGCATCTATCAACAACATGGTTTGAATTGATAGTAGTTCGCCTCCCCACATGGGTTCAATTTGTGGAGTCATAACAAACGTTTAGAGGAGTTCAATCAACGTCTTTGGCTTAGAGGGGCGGTGGGGTAGTCTAGTGGTTAAAGCGTTCGCTCGTCACGCAGACGACCCGGGTTCGATTCCCCACATGGGTACAATGTGTGAGGCCCATTTCCTGGTGTCCCCCGCCGTGATATCGCTGGAATATTGCTAAAAGCGGCGTAAAACCAAACTCACTCACTCACTCACTCACTCTTTGGCTTAGAAAACACCTTTACGTGGATGTGCTGCTCACATTATAAACGATAACAGAACACACATAGGGGCGGATATTTTTCAGAAAGTGGGGAACGCGCACTTTATTTTTCACTCGAGTTTCAATGGTCATTTAACCACAGAATCCGTCTATGACACACATACGGAATACTGTAAAGGACATTCTCCCAACTTCGAAAACAAGCTATGACAATAGACGAGGAGACAATACAGCGAGAACACGAGATTTGTCGCTTGCAGCATTCCATACACACATGCGCACACGCGGTGAAATAGGAAGCGATGGAGCAGCTTTCTACGTTGGTCTATAAAAATGCACCTTTAAGCGTACATTTGACCCTTAGTGACCTTTTACTGTATTTCTTAAGGGATCTGGCGTTTTTCAAGTATAAACGTTTCAAAAGGAACCCAGAACAACGTTCGTTAATTTTGAGTGGCATTTTTCGAAATTGGAGAGTCAGATAAGAATCAACATTATGGATGAACAACTTCTTTATTCAGGTGACGCAACGTTTGAATGCAGAGTCTTGTGACAATGAATCACCTGTATAAAAAAAGCTTTTTATCCACAAAGTTTGTACTTAGATCTATATAACGTTGGTTTAAATGGTCGTGTCGTGTAAGGTATTTTCTGTTGCTGCAGGTAAATGAATGCACACACACACACACACACACACACACACACACACACACACACACACACACACACACACACACACTTGCTCCTTATTTCATCCTAATCATTTCTTCAGTAGAACACGGAAAGCATGTGTGACGGCCCTGTTGGTTGACGCCACTTTCAGTTGTTTAATGACGTGACAGACGACGAAACACAGGAACAAGGACTGCTGGTCAAACGGAAGATACCACAGTGTATATCTTTATGGCAATATTACACTAGTGTAACACCGTTAGACATACGACGTCATTATGGTTACAGTTTTGACGTCACAGTGCTAATGCCTCTGTGGCAATGGTATGTTAGACCTTGCTGGACCGAAAATATGAGAGTCATCACTGTAGGCTGTTTCTAGCAATTGGCTTGCGTTAAGTACTATTTCTATTAAACTCGTGAAAGATTTCGCTTGTTCTATACCAAATCAGTAACCCGTCCAATAAAATTGGTCGTTTCCTATCCTCTATATATGACACTAATTATGTTTCACCATATGGGTAATAAATGATGATATGAACGGTATATGGTGAACAGATAGATACACCTTTCAGGAAAGATTCTACACTGAAGCTACCAGCTCTGAATAATACTGGAACAATCTAGAATTTGATGATAACGGGCACTTCACGGAAACGGTGTTTGAGTTCTAGATCTACATTATTCGTATTCCGTTCCATCGCTTTATTCCTTCTCGATTTCTCGAGGGGCTCGAGTGGCCCGGTCACCAGAATCCAATAATTATGGGACTGAATCCCGGTTATCGTCAAATAGATTTCGGGATGTTTTCCCCACAGCACATAATAATGACATTTGACATTGTTTTGGATTTTTCTTTGTTTAGAATTTATTCTTTCTTCTGTGTTTTATATTTAGAAGTGCAAGAGTGACTTTAAAAAACAAAACAATAAATAAATAAATAAATAAATAAAATAAAACAAAAACAAACCCCCGTCTTCTGGCTGAACATACAACACCATGAGTTGGTACCTGGCACCTTTTCGACTAACAACTTGATAAGTAACTGTAGTTCACCTGATGAACTGTGTATAACCTGAATGTCTGTTTGTTGTTTAACCCCACACTCAGCAATATTCCAGCTACACGACGGCAATCTGTATATACTCCAGTCTAGTCAACAGCATGATCATCAATTTATGTAATTGGGATGCAATGACATCTCAACCAAGTCTGACCATTGCGACAAGTATTTGTTGTTGAGGATCAGTTCTAGCCCGGGTCCTCACGGATCAGTTATGTATAAGACGCTTCTGTTTTCACCATTGAGGTTCACGAAACCAAACCACTTTGATCATGCGAGGGCCTTTTGACAGTTGAAATTACTCAGCCTGTTTTAAGGCATTATTGAACCTTGGTGCACTCTCACTCCTCGCAGTGTCAACCATTCGATACTTGGGTGAGCGAACTAGCAATACGAAATAGCAACATACTATTGGAATAGCGACAGTCTATTGCAAGCAACTATTGCATTCCTATTGCAATAGGGTTCTTTTCTCCTTGAATTTTCGCATTTGAAATCATTTCAAATATGGATGTATATCTTATATGAAATAATAATAAAAAAAATAAGCTGAAGTAGTTTCAGTCTCTTTAAAGAACTAACAAAAACACCCAGCCTGGTCCCCTGGGTCTGCTGAGCCAAGACCCTGGGAGCCAGGCTGATTAAAAACGTCAAGCCCAGATCAAGTTAGCAGTCATGTTTGTGCAAGAGGAAACAGGGGCGGGTAACTCTAAATCAAAGTGAATGAATCAGGGCCCTTATTCTCGAAACGTTCGTAGCCCCAATAATTCGTAAACTTGATCGTAGCCAATCTGTTAAGTATGGACTAAAGAAGTTCGTACGGCCACTAATGTTTCGCGAATAGCTAGCCTGGTACTTCCTGTATTTTGCGCTGCGCATGTATCTACGTACGTTAATCACACATACTATCGATGCATCTATAGTTTTTCGTTTCTGTCATCGATTAATTGCTATCGGTGTCTCAGCAACTGCACTCCATCGATAGGTCGGTGCATCGTTACAGCCCTTGAGCGAAGACATTTACTTATGAGTTCATGCCTTTAGTTTTAGTTTGTAAATGTAAAGAACTTGAACAAATAATCACGACAGCCATCATAGAATTTGACATACGTGGATATTGACAAGAAATGCTTTGTATTAATTATATTTGTTTATTATAAAATACGTCTGTTTTCCACATCAGTTATCATAAAAAATATATCTTTGACAATATGAACCACTTCACAAATTACGGAACTATTCTTCAAACTGATGTACAACATTCTCGGTGCGCTGCATCTGAGAGACCCTTAATCGATCCTGGTCTGCTGTCCAGCTGGCGAACACCCAAACCACTGTACCAACGTGCATTTCCATTATTGTCTCTATTGGTTATACCGGTATTTACTTTTTATTTCAGCACTGACCCAGGAACTATACCGTCTAATTAACCCATCTTCTCTTGTTTCCCATGTACTTCGTCAAATGACATATTAGGGGGCGGTCAAACAATATTTGAAAATGCAACAATTATTTCTTTCACGGGCTGAGTATTTCAAGAAAGATAGATCACTTGGAAATCTTTAAATACAGATCTGATGCAGATAGAGTATCTCTGCTGCGGAGGCAACTGTTTAATAAATGTTGATGAGGAAAGATACAATTCAAGTTAAAAATCAATGATCAATATAGACACTGTCATTTACTGCTTACAAAGCTATAGGTATCAGTTCCAATATATTGTTGTCCCTCTTAGCCTCATTTAAATATTTGTATCATGATACTGCATATTACCGCCTTTCCATGTATCCAGATGCCATTAGGTATGTTATTTGGGAACGTAAAATCTTTCACCATATTCCTATAGAAATATTGCATGATTTTTGCAGTACTCGGTAGAATCTATGCTATATGAACTGATAATACGGTGACTAACACGATCAGCATCTACCTTCAGTAGATACAAGGCCACGCATCAAAGTCGCGAGTCTGGCCATGAAATCACGTAAGTTAATCCAACATGAAAACAGCCCTACTGCAAAGGCGAATTAATGAAACCTCGCATTTAATGTGACCTCACTTAAAGTGTGATTTCTTCCCCGTAGTGGTAAAGTAACTGTGAGTCTAATATCTATGTCAGTACTGTTTGCTGTGTGTTGTTGAACGCCGAAATGTTCCAACCGTGTCGCGGGGTCTAGGACAATACTGTCTCCACACTTTCAAAGCCACTGTCATCACTGAGGGGTATTTTATAACGAACTATCATTGTCGTTCCCTGTGATGTCCTTGTCTTCTTCACAAAGCACATACTGGCCATGGCCCGTCTGAAGCCCCTACTCAGAAAACAGTAACACAAAGGGTTGAGAGTCGAGTTGGAAATACCAAGTAATTGCACCACTGGATATATGTAATTGAGCACGAAGGTAGCATGTTTAGATTCCACATTGAAGTCCAGCCAAATGTTGACAATATAGTATGGAAGCCAAGAGAGGCCAAAGAGCGTGACAAGAAACATCAAGTTCCTGACCGTCCTCCGCCTCTGACGCAATATCCTGTCTGCTTGAGCCTTACCGGAAGATGCGCTGTCAAAGAGCGTCACATCCTCCTTCCAAAGGGTAAGTGATATTTTGATATATGTTCCGCACATGACAGCCAGGGGTAGTAAGAACTGTATTATAAACATGAACAGATTGTAGAACTGTTTGTCTTCGATTTGATTCCATTTCTCTTCACAGACCCTGGATTCAAATAGTCCTGGTATTCCCCACGTCGTTATCACATTGACAAACAGCAATGGCGACACCGCACCGAAGGACAAAATCCACACAGACACGAGCATCAGGATGACTTTTCCTCGGGTGAATAACATTTTAGCTCGCAGAGGCATATGGATGGCAAAGTATCTGTTGATACTGATAAACAGCATACTTAGAACACTGACTCCCACAGCAGTCCCTTGTAGGAAGGTGGTGACCTTGCAGAACACCTCGCCGTACACCCAGTCCCTGTAGACGTAGTTGCCGAGGGTGATGGGGATGCAGATGCACACAACAAGAAGGTCACCGATTGTCAGATTGAGGAAGAATACATTGGTGAGTGTGCGCATGCTCCGGTGCTTGGCAACGACAAGGATGACGAACATATTTCCCAGAATGCCAAACAGGAAGGTGATGCTGAAGAATATTATGAGTACAATGGTGAACGGTTCGTTGTGGCGGTATAGGTCTTTCTCCAAATCAGTGAGAAAATTGGAGTAATCTTTCATCTGGTCAAAGCTGCTAAACAGTTCCGTTTCGGAGTAATTGTCGGTTAGGTTCAAGAGGTCCCAAAAAATGTTCCCACTCATAGGAGGGGTGTTGATAGTCTCGTCCTTATCTGTCATGCTTGACGTTGATCATGTAAAGAAACTGTCGAAGTTTAGAGGTTCAGCGGTGTTTAGTCGAATGTATAAGACAACTTCATCCACGAATACTTCCCATGATCCATGAATGTGTTTTCATGATCCATAGGTGTATCTGAAACATCAGTAGAATTTATTATGCTAGATATATTAAGGGAGTGTATGGAGGTTAAACCGAATGTGTTTTCATGATCCATAGGTGTATCTGAAACATCAGTAGAATTTATTATGCTAGATATATTAAGGGAGTGTTTGGAGGTTAAACCGAATGTGTTTTCATGATCCATAGGTGTATCTGAAACATAAGTAGAATTTATTATGCTAGATATATTAAGGGAGTGTTTGGAGGTTAAACCGAATGTGTTTTCATGATCCATAGGTGTATCTGAAACATCAGTAGAATTTATTATGCTAGATATATTAAGGGAGTGTATGGAGGTTAAACCGAATGTGTTTTCATGATCCATAGGTGTATCTGAAACATAAGTAGAATTTATTATGCTAGATATATTAAGGGAGTGTTTGGAGGTTAAACCGAATGTGTTTTCATGATCCATAGGTGTATCTGAAACATCAGTAGAATTTATTATGCTAGATATATTAAGGGAGTGTATGGAGGTTAAACCGAATGTGTTTTCATGATCCATAGGTGTATCTGAAACATCAGTAGAATTTATTATGCTAGATATATTAAGGGAGTGTTTGGAGGTTAAACCGAATGTGTTTTCATGATCCATAGGTGTATCTGAAACATCAGTAGAATTTATTATGCTAGATATATTAAGGGAGTGTTTGGAGGTTAAACCGAATGTGTTTTCATGATCCATAGGTGTATCTGAAACATCAGTAGAATTTATTATGCTAGATATATTAAGGGAGTGTATGGAGGTTAAACCGAATGTGTTTTCATGATCCATAGGTGTATCTGAAACATAAGTAGAATTTATTATGCTAGATATATTAAGGGAGTGTATGGAGGTTAAACCGAATGTGTTTTCATGATCCATAGGTGTATCTGAAACATAAGTAGAATTTATTATGCTAGATATATTAAGGGAGTGTTTGGAGGTTAAACCGAATGTGTTTTCATGATCCATAGGTGTATCTGAAACATAAGTAGAATTTATTATGCTAGATATATTAAGGGAGTGTTTGGAGGTTAAACCGAATGTGTTTTCATGATCCATAGGTGTATCTGAAACATCAGTAGAATTTATTATGCTAGATATATTAAGGGAGTGTTTGGAGGTTAAACCGAATGTGTTTTCATGATCCATAGGTGTATCTGCAACATAAGTAGAATTTATTATGCTAGATATATTAAGGGAGTGTTTGGAGGTTAAACCGAATGTGTTTTCATGATCCATAGGTGTATCTGAAACATAAGTAGAATTTATTATGCTAGATATATTAAGGGAGTGTTTGGAGGTTAAACCGAATGTGTTTTCATGATCCATAGGTGTATCTGAAACATCAGTAGAATTTATTATGCTAGATATATTAAGGGAGTGTTTGGAGGTTAAACCGAATGTGTTTTCATGATCCATAGGTGTATCTGAAACATCAGTAGAATTTATTATGCTAGATATATTAAGGGAGTGTATGGAGGTTAAACCGAATGTGTTTTCATGATCCACAGGTGTATCTGAAACATCAGTAGAATTTATTATGCTAGATATATTAAGGGAGTGTATGGAGGTTAAACCGAATGTGTTTTCATGATCCATAGGTGTATCTGAAACATCAGTAGAATTTATTATGCTAGATATATTAAGGGAGTGTATGGAGGTTAAACCGAATGTGTTTTCATGATCCATAGGTGTATCTGAAACATCAGTAGAATTTATTATGCTAGATATATTAAGGGAGTGTATGGAGGTTAAACCGAATGTGTTTTCATGATCCATAGGTGTATCTGAAACATCAGTAGAATTTATTATGCTAGATATATTAAGGGAGTGTATGGAGGTTAAACCGAATGTGTTTTCATGATCCATAGGTGTATCTGAAACATCAGTAGAATTTATTATGCTAGATATATTAAGGGAGTGTATGGAGGTTAAACCGAATGTGTTTTCATGATCCATAGGTGTATCTGAAACATCAGTAGAATTTATTATGCTAGATATATTAAGGGAGTGTATGGAGGTTAAACCGAATGTGTTTTCATGATCCATAGGTGTATCTGAAAGATAAGTAGAATTTATTATGCTAGATATATTAAGGGAGTGTTTGGAGGTTAAACCGAATGTGTTTTCATGATCCATAGGTGTATCTGAAAGATCAGTAGAATTTATTATGCTAGATATATTAAGGGAGTGTATGGAGGTTAAACCGAATGTGTTTTCATGATCCATAGGTGTATCTGAAACATAAGTAGAATTTATTATGCTAGATATATTAAGGGAGTGTTTGGAGGTTAAACCGAATGTGTTTTCATGATCCACAGGTGTATCTGAAACATCAGTAGAATTTATTATGCTAGATATATTAAGGGAGTGTTTGGAGGTTAAACCGAATGTGTTTTCATGATCCATAGGTGTATCTGAAACATAAGTAGAATTTATTATGCTAGATATATTAAGGGAGTGTTTGGAGGTTAAACCGAATGTGTTTTCATGATCCATAGGTGTATCTGAAACATCAGTAGAATTTATTATGCTAGATATATTAAGGGAGTGTATGGAGGTTAAACCGAATGTGTTTTCATGATCCATAGGTGTATCTGAAACATCAGTAGAATTTATTATGCTAGATATATTAAGGGAGTGTTTGGAGGTTAAACCGAATGTGTTTTCATGATCCATAGGTGTATCTGAAACATCAGTAGAATTTATTATGCTAGATATATTAAGGGAGTGTATGGAGGTTAAACCGAATGTGTTTTCATGATCCATAGGTGTATCTGAAACATCAGTAGAATTTATTATGCTAGATATATTAAGGGAGTGTATGGAGGTTAAACCGAATGTGTTTTCATGATCCATAGGTGTATCTGAAACATAAGTAGAATTTATTATGCTAGATATATTAAGGGAGTGTATGGAGGTTAAACCGAATGTGTTTTCATGATCCATAGGTGTATCTGAAACATCAGTAGAATTTATTATGCTAGATATATTAAGGGAGTGTATGGAGGTTAAACCGAATGTGTTTTCATGATCCATAGGTGTATCTGAAACATCAGTAGAATTTATTATGCTAGATATATTAAGGGAGTGTTTGGAGGTTAAACCGAATGTGTTTTCATGATCCATAGGTGTATCTGAAACATCAGTAGAATTTATTATGCTAGATATATTAAGGGAGTGTTTGGAGGTTAAACCGAATGTGTTTTCATGATCCATAGGTGTATCTGAAACATCAGTAGAATTTATTATGCTAGATATATTAAGGGAGTGTATGGAGGTTAAACCGAATGTGTTTTCATGATCCATAGGTGTATCTGAAACATAAGTAGAATTTATTATGCTAGATATATTAAGGGAGTGTATGGAGGTTAAACCGAATGTGTTTTCATGATCCATAGGTGTATCTGAAACATAAGTAGAATTTATTATGCTAGATATATTAAGGGAGTGTTTGGAGGTTAAACCGAATGTGTTTTCATGATCCATAGGTGTATCTGAAACATAAGTAGAATTTATTATGCTAGATATATTAAGGGAGTGTTTGGAGGTTAAACCGAATGTGTTTTCATGATCCATAGGTGTATCTGAAACATCAGTAGAATTTATTATGCTAGATATATTAAGGGAGTGTTTGGAGGTTAAACCGAATGTGTTTTCATGATCCATAGGTGTATCTGCAACATAAGTAGAATTTATTATGCTAGATATATTAAGGGAGTGTTTGGAGGTTAAACCGAATGTGTTTTCATGATCCATAGGTGTATCTGAAACATAAGTAGAATTTATTATGCTAGATATATTAAGGGAGTGTTTGGAGGTTAAACCGAATGTGTTTTCATGATCCATAGGTGTATCTGAAACATCAGTAGAATTTATTATGCTAGATATATTAAGGGAGTGTTTGGAGGTTAAACCGAATGTGTTTTCATGATCCATAGGTGTATCTGAAACATCAGTAGAATTTATTATGCTAGATATATTAAGGGAGTGTATGGAGGTTAAACCGAATGTGTTTTCATGATCCACAGGTGTATCTGAAACATCAGTAGAATTTATTATGCTAGATATATTAAGGGAGTGTATGGAGGTTAAACCGAATGTGTTTTCATGATCCATAGGTGTATCTGAAACATCAGTAGAATTTATTATGCTAGATATATTAAGGGAGTGTATGGAGGTTAAACCGAATGTGTTTTCATGATCCATAGGTGTATCTGAAACATAAGTAGAATTTATTATGCTAGATATATTAAGGGAGTGTATGGAGGTTAAACCGAATGTGTTTTCATGATCCATAGGTGTATCTGAAACATCAGTAGAATTTATTATGCTAGATATATTAAGGGAGTGTATGGAGGTTAAACCGAATGTGTTTTCATGATCCATAGGTGTATCTGAAACATCAGTAGAATTTATTATGCTAGATATATTAAGGGAGTGTATGGAGGTTAAACCGAATGTGTTTTCATGATCCATAGGTGTATCTGAAACATCAGTAGAATTTATTATGCTAGATATATTAAGGGAGTGTATGGAGGTTAAACCGAATGTGTTTTCATGATCCATAGGTGTATCTGAAACATAAGTAGAATTTATTATGCTAGATATATTAAGGGAGTGTTTGGAGGTTAAACCGAATGTGTTTTCATGATCCATAGGTGTATCTGAAAGATCAGTAGAATTTATTATGCTAGATATATTAAGGGAGTGTATGGAGGTTAAACCGAATGTGTTTTCATGATCCATAGGTGTATCTGAAACATAAGTAGAATTTATTATGCTAGATATATTAAGGGAGTGTTTGGAGGTTAAACCGAATGTGTTTTCATGATCCACAGGTGTATCTGAAACATCAGTAGAATTTATTATGCTAGATATATTAAGGGAGTGTTTGGAGGTTAAACCGAATGTGTTTTCATGATCCATAGGTGTATCTGAAACATCAGTAGAATTTATTATGCTAGATATATTAAGGGAGTGTTTGGAGGTTAAACCGAATGTGTTTTCATGATCCATAGGTGTATCTGAAACATCAGTAGAATTTATTATGCTAGATATATTAAGGGAGTGTATGGAGGTTAAACCGAATGTGTTTTCATGATCCATAGGTGTATCTGAAACATCAGTAGAATTTATTATGCTAGATATATTAAGGGAGTGTTTGGAGGTTAAACCGAATGTGTTTTCATGATCCATAGGTGTATCTGAAACATCAGTAGAATTTATTATGCTAGATATATTAAGGGAGTGTTTGGAGGTTAAACCGAATGTGTTTTCATGATCCATAGGTGTATCTGAAACATCAGTAGAATTTATTATGCTAGATATATTAAGGGAGTGTATGGAGGTTAAACCGAATGTGTTTTCATGATCCATAGGTGTATCTGAAACATAAGTAGAATTTATTATGCTAGATATATTAAGGGAGTGTATGGAGGTTAAACCGAATGTGTTTTCATGATCCATAGGTGTATCTGAAACATAAGTAGAATTTATTATGCTAGATATATTAAGGGAGTGTTTGGAGGTTAAACCGAATGTGTTTTCATGATCCATAGGTGTATCTGAAACATAAGTAGAATTTATTATGCTAGATATATTAAGGGAGTGTTTGGAGGTTAAACCGAATGTGTTTTCATGATCCATAGGTGTATCTGAAACATCAGTAGAATTTATTATGCTAGATATATTAAGGGAGTGTTTGGAGGTTAAACCGAATGTGTTTTCATGATCCATAGGTGTATCTGCAACATCAGTAGAATTTATTATGCTAGATATATTAAGGGAGTGTTTGGAGGTTAAACCGAATGTGTTTTCATGATCCATAGGTGTATCTGAAACATAAGTAGAATTTATTATGCTAGATATATTAAGGGAGTGTATGGAGGTTAAACCGAATGTGTTTTCATGATCCACAGGTGTATCTGAAACATCAGTAGAATTTATTATGCTAGATATATTAAGGGAGTGTATGGAGGTTAAACCGAATGTGTTTTCATGATCCATAGGTGTATCTGAAACATCAGTAGAATTTATTATGCTAGATATATTAAGGGAGTGTATGGAGGTTAAACCGAATGTGTTTTCATGATCCATAGGTGTATCTGAAACATCAGTAGAATTTATTATGCTAGATATATTAAGGGAGTGTATGGAGGTTAAACCGAATGTGTTTTCATGATCCATAGGTGTATCTGAAACATCAGTAGAATTTATTATGCTAGATATATTAAGGGAGTGTATGGAGGTTAAACCGAATGTGTTTTCATGATCCATAGGTGTATCTGAAACATCAGTAGAATTTATTATGCTAGATATATTAAGGGAGTGTATGGAGGTTAAACCGAATGTGTTTTCATGATCCATAGGTGTATCTGAAACATCAGTAGAATTTATTATGCTAGATATATTAAGGGAGTGTATGGAGGTTAAACCGAATGTGTTTTCATGATCCATAGGTGTATCTGAAACATAAGTAGAATTTATTATGCTAGATATATTAAGGGAGTGTTTGGAGGTTAAACCGAATGTGTTTTCATGATCCATAGGTGTATCTGAAAGATCAGTAGAATTTATTATGCTAGATATATTAAGGGAGTGTATGGAGGTTAAACCGAATGTGTTTTCATGATCCATAGGTGTATCTGAAACATAAGTAGAATTTATTATGCTAGATATATTAAGGGAGTGTTTGGAGGTTAAACCGAATGTGTTTTCATGATCCACAGGTGTATCTGAAACATCAGTAGAATTTATTATGCTAGATATATTAAGGGAGTGTTTGGAGGTTAAACCGAATGTGTTTTCATGATCCATAGGTGTATCTGAAACATAAGTAGAATTTATTATGCTAGATATATTAAGGGAGTGTTTGGAGGTTAAACCGAATGTGTTTTCATGATCCATAGGTGTATCTGAAACATCAGTAGAATTTATTATGCTAGATATATTAAGGGAGTGTATGGAGGTTAAACCGAATGTGTTTTCATGATCCATAGGTGTATCTGAAACATCAGTAGAATTTATTATGCTAGATATATTAAGGGAGTGTTTGGAGGTTAAACCGAATGTGTTTTCATGATCCATAGGTGTATCTGAAACATCAGTAGAATTTATTATGCTAGATATATTAAGGGAGTGTTTGGAGGTTAAACCGAATGTGTTTTCATGATCCATAGGTGTATCTGAAACATCAGTAGAATTTATTATGCTAGATATATTAAGGGAGTGTATGGAGGTTAAACCGAATGTGTTTTCATGATCCATAGGTGTATCTGAAACATAAGTAGAATTTATTATGCTAGATATATTAAGGGAGTGTATGGAGGTTAAACCGAATGTGTTTTCATGATCCATAGGTGTATCTGAAACATAAGTAGAATTTATTATGCTAGATATATTAAGGGAGTGTTTGGAGGTTAAACCGAATGTGTTTTCATGATCCATAGGTGTATCTGAAACATAAGTAGAACTTATTATGCTAGATATATTAAGGGAGTGTTTGGAGGTTAAACCGAATGTGTTTTCATGATCCATAGGTGTATCTGAAACATCAGTAGAATTTATTATGCTAGATATATTAAGGGAGTGTTTGGAGGTTAAACCGAATGTGTTTTCATGATCCATAGGTGTATCTGAAACATCAGTAGAATTTATTATGCTAGATATATTAAGGGAGTGTTTGGAGGTTAAACCGAATGTGTTTTCATGATCCATAGGTGTATCTGAAACATAAGTAGAATTTATTATGCTAGATATATTAAGGGAGTGTATGGAGGTTAAACCGAATGTGTTTTCATGATCCATAGGTGTATCTGAAACATCAGTAGAATTTATTATGCTAGATATATTAAGGGAGTGTATGGAGGTTAAACCGAATGTGTTTTCATGATCCATAGGTGTATCTGAAACATCAGTAGAATTTATTATGCTAGATATATTAAGGGAGTGTATGGAGGTTAAACCGAATGTGTTTTCATGATCCATAGGTGTATCTGAAACATCAGTAGAATTTATTATGCTAGATATATTAAGGGAGTGTATGGAGGTTAAACCGAATGTGTTTTCATGATCCATAGGTGTATCTGAAACATCAGTAGAATTTATTATGCTAGATATATTAAGGGAGTGTATGGAGGTTAAACCGAATGTGTTTTCATGATCCATAGGTGTATCTGAAACATCAGTAGAATTTATTATGCTAGATATATTAAGGGAGTGTATGGAGGTTAAACCGAATGTGTTTTCATGATCCATAGGTGTATCTGAAACATCAGTAGAATTTATTATGCTAGATATATTAAGGGAGTGTTTGGAGGTTAAACCGAATGTGTTTTCATGATCCATAGGTGTATCTGAAACATCAGTAGAATTTATTATGCTAGATATATTAAGGGAGTGTTTGGAGGTTAAACCGAATGTGTTTTCATGATCCATAGGTGTATCTGAAACATCAGTAGAATTTATTATGCTAGATATATTAAGGGAGTGTTTGGAGGTTAAACCGAATGTGTTTTCATGATCCATAGGTGTATCTGAAACATCAGTAGAATTTATTATGCTAGATATATTAAGGGAGTGTTTGGAGGTTAAACCGAATGTGTTTTCATGATCCATAGGTGTATCTGAAACATCAGTAGAATTTATTATGCTAGATATATTAAGGGAGTGTTTGGAGGTTAAACCGAATGTGTTTTCATGATCCATAGGTGTATCTGAAACATCAGTAGAATTTATTATGCTAGATATATTAAGGGAGTGTTTGGAGGTTAAACCGAATGTGTTTTCATGATCCATAGGTGTATCTGAAACATCAGTAGAATTTATTATGCTAGATATATTAAGGGAGTGTTTGGAGGTTAAACCGAATGTGTTTTCATGATCCATAGGTGTATCTGAAACATCAGTAGAATTTATTATGCTAGATATATTAAGGGAGTGTTTGGAGGTTAAACCGAATGTGTTTTCATGATCCATAGGTGTATCTGAAACATCAGTAGAATTTATTATGCTAGATATATTAAGGGAGTGTTTGGAGGTTAAACC